>NC_092088.1:27171472-27471472 GCF_045679555.1 Salvelinus alpinus
AACCACTCTCTCCTGTTGTGTTACGATGTAAGGATTCCAGGCATATGCGTTGTTAGTGACTGTGACGTAGGGAGTTGGAAGAGCGAATTAAATGGTAAGGAAGGACATCCCAGCTTCAAGTAGTGTCAGATTTCACATCCTGCTTCACACATGCACAAGAGACATACTCCTGTGTCCGTGAGAATCAGGGCTCCAGCTCAACGCGAGCTAAGTATAGAAGCTGATGAATAGAACAAGGAGGATAGAGAGGCATATACTATTATTCACTCACAACACCGTAATGCTGAAAACTCAGATGGGACAGCCAATGGCTACATAACCACAACAATTACTCATTTATCTAAACACTAATAGCTGATCACTTTTATGATAACGTCCTTGAAGTTGTAATTGGCACTGCGGTTCATGCACATGTATTCATTACTCATTCCCATGGGTTCTTAGCCACGTCTTGCCCAGTCTGTTACAGGAATAAAAACAGTATCACCGGGAAAAGTATTAGGCTTTAATACGTGATCAGAGGTTGGTTGATTGTTTTGCTGGCTAGCTTGCATGTCCACATTACATTCCAGAGGCACATTGAGGCCTAGCTTTTGAGTGACCTAGTATAACTTAATTGTGTGTGTGTGTTATCCATTTCAATCTATGGCGTCCACATAATGATTTATAAGCAAAAATGTCGGTCGGTGTCACGCCCTGACCTTTTTATGTCTCTATTTTGATTTGGTCAGGGCGTGAGTTGGGGTGGGTATTCTATGTTCTATGTTGTGTATTTCTTTGTGTTTGGCCGGGTGTGGTTCTCAATCAGAGGCAGCTGTCTATCGTTGTCTCTGATTGAGAACCATACTTAGGTAGCCCTTTTTTCCACCTGTTTTTGTGGGAAGTTGACTTTGTTTAGGGCACTTTGCCTTTGTGCTTCACGGTTTGTTTTTGTAGTGTTTATTGTTTTGTTTGGCGTCATTTTTTTATTAAATAAAGAAAATGTACGCTCGGTACCTTGGTCCTCCTCCTTCAACAGCCGTGACAGTCGGAACCAGTACCAGAATCACACAGGTCCCCAAAAGAGGGGACTTTAAATATAAGAGGGATATAATTTCATTACTACCAATCACCTGCAACAAGCAACCTCAAATGTGTGATCACTTTTCCCGATTTTGAATAATATACCTTATAATGCCTTATGAGCCAAGTAAAACTGTCAGTCCTTACATCCACTGCTGTATATATGTTTTTAACAGTGGTTACAGTACCCCAGCCCTATCCCTCAGCTTACCAAACAAAGATGCCGGGTCAGGCTGTGGAAATGACAGATTGTGCCTTTAAGACACGTTTTCTAACATATTAAGATTACGAGCCTTCAGCTTGGCCATTGTTAGTTTAGGAGTGAAGTCAGTGGAAGAGCTTTATTTGTATCCTCTGTTGTTATGAAAGTCCCCCAATTACTTGCTCTATCTCGGTCAAAGATTCCCCTTCTAATACATAAAATAAGACAAATCCCTGTATGATATAACACACTTCCATTGAGTGTGCAAAAGACCCGTGGGTTTGTGTTTGTGTGCAAAATATCTCTGTGTGTGTTTGAACCTATGTGGACATGAAGTGTGTGTGTGTGTGTGTGTGTGTGTGTGTGTGTGTGTGTGTGTGTGTGTGTGTGTGTGTGTGTGTGTGTGTGTGTGTGTGTGTGTGTGTGTGTGTGTGTGTGTGTGTGTGTGTGTGTGCGTGTGCGTGTGTGTGTGCGTGTGTGATGTGTGTATGTGTGTGTGCAAAAGTGCTGTGTGTGTGTGTGTGTGTGTGGTAAAGGCAGTGTGCGTGTTTGGACCTCTGTTCACATAAAGTGTGTGCGTATGCACGCACGTAGGTGTATGCGCTTCGAAAACAAAATCTTTACAACAGATGTTGAAAAACACAAAACACCTAAAGGTCAATGGTACTATGCTTAGCTACTGCAGATTGACATGAGCAGTCACATATGTGGCACACGAAATGGCCTTTCTCATTTTAATCCCTGCCATGCCCATGAATATTGATTGGATTACCGTGAATTTAGAATAATGAACGGGTCTTGATGAGAGAGTTCATACATTGTCATTTATACCCGTACATGCAGTACAATACGTCTGGTATGACATATTTATGACTCAATATATTTATAAATGTGTATCTACAAAGGTATTTAGCCTGGACAATGAGTATATTAGCATTCCAGTGTCCATCTGTGCTGAGTGTGAATAAAAAAAGGAGTGGTATGATGTCCTGGTAATAACCTCCCTGGGGAAAGAGGGAAAGAGAGAGAAATAGAGATAGAGAGAGATCCCAATCCTCCATTTAAAAAAAAAATATGACCAAAAAAACGATTATATTTTTGTTCAAAATTGAAAATTGGGGATTCGATTTCATTTATTGGATCATCGAATAAAAGAGTGTGCGAGTGTGACAGAGAGAGGACGGCCTTCAATGACAAAGCCAGTCAGAGTGCCAGGGAAACAGAGGAAGCCAGATAGCAGAGCCGGCATAGAAATATGTTTGCTCAACAAATCTGACAGCCAGAGGTCTATTCTTAGTTGCACGCGTCGATGTGGCTGCTCTCTGCTGGTTACGGATGTTAGTGGGAGAATAATATTGCTGTCTTGGGATTGGGACTCAGCGTTCTCCTCTAAAAATTGCTCTAGCTGTGCTGCAATGTATCATTGTGGATACAAATAAAGTGCTTAAGTGTGTTTGTGTGTGTGTGTGTGTGTGTGTGTGTGTGTGTGTGTGTGTGTGTGTGTGTGTGTGTGTGTGTGTGTGTGTGTGTGTGTGTGTGTGTGTGTGTGTGTGTGTGTGTGTGTGTGTGTGTGTGTGTGTGTGTGTGTGTGTGTGTGTGTTGCGTGTGCGTGCTTGCGTATTCTGCTCACTCTATGAAATGTCTGTCTGGCTTAGCTATCTGTCTTATCTTGGCAACAGCAACTCCCTCTCACCTCGTGTGAAATATTCAGAAACCCCATTTACACCTTAAGTGCTTTTGAAGCGAGGAAGAAACAAGGTGTGAAAATCTATTTTCAAAACAAAATCTGGTCTGAAGTCCAGATATGCCTGCAGGGCTTAGGGTTCTGTGTCAGTGGGTGAGTTTTAGAACACTGTGTTTTGTGTGTGTGTGTGTGTGTCTGTGTGAGAGAGAGATACAGAGGGAGAGAGAGAGAGAGAGAGATACAGAGGGAGAGAGAGAGGATGTCTGTGAGATAGAAAACCGTACCAGACGGAATGACATTGACTGGGAGGAAGTGTTGGACATACCAAGAGGGTTTTACACCGTCAGTCGCTGACTCACCCTCCATCGGGATTATAAGGACAATAAAGCTCCATTTATCTTTAATGAGAGGTATAACTGGGGTCCGAGGCCGGGTTATCACTGTTGAAATAGCCTGAGTGCTACAGCCCAGATGAGGCTGCTGAGGGGAGAACGGCTCATAATAATGGCTGGAACGGAGCGAATGGAACGGCATTTAACCATGTGTTTGATGGATTTGATAGCATTCCACTCATTCCCCTCCAGCCATTACCGCAAGCCCGTCCTCCCCAATTAAGGTGCCACCAACCTCCTGTGGTGCTGCTACAATACATCCACTTCGGGCCAAATGTACTAATATACCAGGATTCTGGATGTGTTCAGACAATACAAAACTTTTGGTAAAATGTTTACAGACATACCGTATGTACTTTATTCATGTTTGAAAATGAGTTTATAGACTGTTAATCTTGAGATTATACAGTATATAGTGAATGAATAAGTGATGCACAGTTATAAATAATTGGTTGATATGGTGTGATAATCTCGCTATTAGTCTATCATTAAAATAACAATACCTGATGTAAAGAATTATTTTAAATGTGGACTTCTAGTTTCCCCTTGTCGTTACTATAAAGAGATCTGATTCCCCCTTGGTTTCTGACTGCTTAGGAAGAGTGCACTGTGGCCTGAATGCTTGGGAACTGTCCATGGTCCTAAGGTATAGGTGTAGGTAAAGGCCCGTTTTTCACAACATTTCATATTCAGGTCAAAATGATGATCCTGTCTTTTCTCTCAATTTCATTATTTTACAAGTGAACAGGAAACAGAATCTAACGAGTCAATTGCCCTTAGAGGTCAACATAAATTCCATTACTAATTAAATACACAGACACAATGAAAATGCGTTCACAAATGTATGTATGTATTACGCTTTCATAAGCCATAAACCATAATAAAGTAAGTAGGTAAGTAGGTCGGTAGGTTGGTAGGCCGGTAGGTTGGTAACTATGTCGGTAGGCAGGTAGAAAGATAGATAGGTAGGTAGGTACATAGGCATGAAGGTTGTTTAGGTACATTGCCTTGCAAAAGTATTCATCCCCCTTGGCGTTTTTCCTATTTTGTTGCAATACAACCTGCAATTTAAATATATTTTTATTTGGATTTCATGTAATGGACATACACAAAATAGTCGAAATTGGTGAAGTGAAATTTTTTTTTTAAACAAAAGGTGGTGCGTGCATATGTATTCACCCCCTTTGCTATGAAGCCCCTAAATAAGATCTGGTGCAACCAATTACCTTCAGAAGTCACATAATTAGTTAAATAAAGTCCACCTGTGCGAAATCTATGTGTCACATCATCTCAGTATATATACACCTGTTCTGAAAGGCCCCAGAGTCTGCAACACCACTAAGCAAGAGGCACCATGAAGACCAAGGAGCTCTCCAAATAGGTCAGGGATAAAGTTGTGGAGAAGTACAGATCAGGGTTGGGTTATAAAAAAATATCAGAAACTTTGAACATCCCACAGAGCACCATTAAATCCATTATAAAAAAAATGGAAGGAATATGGCACCACAACAAATCTGCCAAGAGAGGGCCACCCATAAAAACTCATGGACCAGGCAAGGAGGGCATTAATCAGAGAGGCAACAAAGAGAACAAAGATAACCCTGAAGGAGCTGCAAAGCTCCACAGCGGAGATTGGAGTATCTGTGTAACGGTCGTTTTCCTCCTCGTCTGAGGAGGAGCAAGGATCGGACCAAAGCGCAGCGTAGTGTGAATACATAATGATTTATTAATAATAACGAAGATGAAAAAAACACTTGAACAAACTACAAAATAATAAACGACGTTAACAGACCTGAACTTGAGAACACAAAAACATGAACGCACGAACAGGAACAAACGAACGAACGAAAGAACCGAAACAGTACCATGTGGTGAACAAACACAGACACAGCAACAATCACCCACAAACAAACAGTGTGAACAGCCTACCTAAATATGGTTCTCAATCAGAGGAAACGTAAAACACCTGCCCCTGATTGAGAACCATATCAGGCTAATTGAACATGAACCCAACATAGAAACACATAACATAGAATGCCCACCCAGCTCACGTCCTGACCAACTAAACAAAGACAAAACAAAGGAAATAAGGTCAGGAACGTGACAATCTGTCCATAGGACCACTTTAAGTCGTACACTCCACAGAGCTGGGCTTTACGGAAGAGTGGCAAGAAAAAATCCATTGCTTAAAGAAAAAAATAAGCAAACACATTTGGTGTTCGCCAAAAGGCATGTGGGAGACTCCCCAACATATGGAAGAAGGTACTCTGGTCAGATGAGACTAAAATTGAGCTTTTTGGCCATCAAGGAAAACGCTATGTCTGGTGCAAACCCAACACCCCTCATCACCCCGAGAATACCATCCCCACAGTAAAGCATGCTGGTGGCAGCATCATGCTGTGGGGATGTTTTTCATCGGCAGGGACTGGGAAACTGGTCAGAATTGAATAAATGATGGCGCTAAATGCAGGGAAATTCTTGAGGGAAACCTGTTTCAGTCTTCCAGAGATTTGAGACTGGGACGGAGGTTCACCTTCCAGCAGGACAATGACTCTAAGCATACTGCTAAAGCAACACTCAAGTGGTTTAAGGGGAAACATTTAAATGTCTTGGAATGGCCTAGTCAAAGCCCAGACCTCAATCCAATTGAGAATCTGTGGTATGACTTAAAGATTGCTGTACACCAGTGGAACCCATCCAACTTGAAGGAGCTGGAGCAGTTTTGCCTTGAAGAATGTGCAAAAATCCCAGTAGCTAGATTTGCCAAGCTTATAGAGACTTACCCCAAGAGACTTGCAGCTGTAATTGCTGCAAAAGGTGGCTCTACAAAGTATTGACTTTGGGGGGGTGAATAGTTATGCACGCTTAAGTTTTCAGTTTTTTTGTCTTATTTCTTGCTGGTTTCACAATATAAAATATTTTGCATCTTCAAAGTGGTAGGCATGTTGTGTAAATCAAATGATACAAACTACAAAATCTATTTTAATTCCAGGTGGTAAGGCAACAAAATAGGAAAATGCCAAGGGGATGAATACTTTCGCAAGCCACTATAGGTATGTCAGTAGGTAGGTAGATAGGTAGGTTGGTCAGTCGGTCAGGTCAGTCGGCAGGCAGACAGGTGCTTGTGTGTGTGTCTCTGTGTTTGTTTGTTTGTGTACTTAGTATCTTGGGTAGCTTTTCTTAGATGGATGATGGGTCAACAGGAGAAAGAAGTATCATCTCAACCGAATCCATCTGTGAATGAGACAGATATACAGATAGATATATTTATACTCCAGAACAGGGTCTCCCAAACTCGGTCCTGGGGCCCCCACTGAGTGTACGTTTTTTTTTTTTTTTTGGCAAAAACAAAAACGTGCACCCAGGAACGAATTTCGGAAACCAGGCTCTAGAAATATTATCTAAATTATAGAAACCTAACTTACTTAATATGGTACATCACCCTCAAGGCCTGCCTGTGTCATTCCTATTCTTACTACTCTTCTTCTATGGGTTGAATCTGTTAACTCCGATACCCCCAAACTATGGAAAACCATAATATATTTATTTGAGGGTTTTTTTTGCTCGATTTTCTATCTGCTCACCTTTTCTTGAAACTCAGCTTCCTGTCTCTCTTGTCCTCTCTTGTTGCCTGAATTTCAGTATGAATGTCACTGCGTTTCATCTCATCTCCCTGAATATCCCTCTTCTCCTCCTCCTGTTCACCCTTTCGACCTTCTCCTCTGGTGCTTTCGCTATCATTTTTTTCATTTTTTTCTCCTATCAATGCTCCCCTCTGCCTGCTCCTTCACCTCTGTCTATGCGTTCAGATTGAGACAGAGAGGGAGAATTAGAAGAGTTCACCAGTCAAATACTTTACATAATGTATTTGACCCAGGTCTGACCCTCATAAAGTCTCATCTACGGTGAATCTACGGTGAAACCCTTTTATTCTATTCAATGAGTCTCATCCTACACCTCAACTCACACTGTCCCTCTCCAAACCCAGCATTTCAGCTCCCGTTTCCTTGTAAATGGCTGTCTTTGGTTCCTCCTCATCCAGGATGGAGAGATGGGGCAGGAGGATGGGTTGCAGCGTGTCACAGATAGAGATGGGTGGGAGAGTGGTATAAAAGGGGGGGAAATATGTTGACAGGTGTAGGGATGGACAGGGGGCAGGCAGTTGGGGAGGAGACGGAAGAGGAGGAGGTGGTAGCAGGAGCATGGGATGAATGTCCGTCTCCCATCTCTCTGTGAGGCTCTCTAATTGGCCCTGTGCTCTGCAGGGTGGGAGAAACAGAGGAACAGGGTTAAGTTAGGCCACAGTGGTATGCAGATTCATCCAGCAGACTGCATAGTAGTCATACACCTTGACATTTATTGTGTTACAGCCTAAATTCAAAATGGATGAATGATTTACTTTTCTTCGCTCATCTACACACAATAGCCCATAATGACAAATTGAAAACATGTTTTTATTTTTGTATTAAGCTAATTAACTGAAAATGGAATACAGAAATATCTCATATGAATGAGTATGCACACCCCTGAGTAAATACGTGTTAGAATCATCGTTGGCAGCGATTAAAGCTGTGAGTCTTTCTGGGTAAGTCTGTAAAAGCTTTGCACCCCTGGATTGGGCAACATTTGCCCATTATTCTTTTCAAAATTCTTCAAGCTCTGTCAAATTGGTTGTTGATCATTGCTAGACAACAATTTTCATGTCTTATCGTAAGTCAAAACTGTAACTCGGCCACTCACTAACATTCACTGTCTTCTTCGTAAACAACTCCAGTGTATTTTTTGGCCTTGTGTTTTCAGTTATTGTCCTGCTGAAAGGGGAATTCATCTCCCAGTGTCTGGAGGAATGCAGACTGAACCAGGTTTTCCTCTAGGATTATACCTGTGCTAAGCTTCATTTAATTACATTTTTCTTCTGAAAAACGTTCCAGTCTTTAACGATTACAAGCATAATGCAGCCATCACTATGCTTGAAAATATGGAAAGTGGTAATAAGTAACGTGTTGTATTGGATTTGCCCCAAACATAACACTTTGTATTCGGGACAAAAATAGAATTGCTTTGCCACATTTCTTGCAGTATTTAGTGCCTTGTTGCAAACAGGATGCATGTTTTTGGAATATTTGTATTCTGTACGGCTTCCTTCTTTTCACTCTGTCAATTACGTTAGTATTGTGTAGTAACTACAATGTTGTTGATCCATCCTCAGTTTTCTCCTATTACTGCCATTTAATTTAGTAACTGTTTCAAAGTCAACATTGGCCTCATGGTGTTGATCCCTGAGCGGTTTCCTTCCTCTTCGGCAACTGAGTTAGGAAGGACGCCTGTGCCTTTGTAGTGACTGGGTGTAGTGAAACACCATCCAAAGTGTAATTAATTACTTCAACATGCTCAAAGGGATATTCAATGTCATTTTTTACCCATCTACCAATAGGTTCCCTTCTTTGAGAGCCATTGGGAAACCTCCCTGGTCTTTGTGGTTGAATCTGTGTTTGAAATCCACTACTCGATTGAGGGACCTTACATATACAGTGGGGAGAACAAGTATTTGATACACTGCCGATTTTGCAGGTTTTCCTACTTACAAAGCATGTAGAGGTCTGTCATTTTTATCATAGGTACACTTCAACTGTGAGAGACGGAATCTAAAACAAAAATCCAGAAAATCACATTGTATGATTTTTAAATAATTAATTTGCATTTTATTGCATGACATAAGTATTTGATCACCTACCAACCAGTAAGAATTCCGTCTCTCACAGACCTGTTAGTTTTTCTTTAAGAAGCCCTCCTGTTCTCCACTCATTACCTGTATTAACTGCACCTGTTTGAACTCGTTACCTGTATAAAAGACACCTGTCCACACACTCAATCAAACAGATTCCAACCTCTCCACAATAGCCAAGACCAGAAAGCTGTGTAAGGACATCAGGGATACAATTGTAGACCTGCACAAGGCTGGGATGGGCTACAGGACAATAGGCAAGCAGCTTGGTGAGAAGGAAACAACTGTTGGCGCAATTATTAGAAAATGGAAGAAGTTCAAGATGACGGTCAATCACCCTCGGTCTGGGGCTCCATGCAAGATTTCACCTCGTGGGGCATCAATGATCATGAGGAAGGTGAGGGATCAGCCCAGAACTACACGGCAGGACCTGGTCAATGACCTGAAGAGAGCTGGGACCACAGTCTCAAAGAAAACCATTAGTAACACACTACGCCGTCATGGATTAAAATCCTGCAGCGCACGCAAGGTCCCCCTGCTTAAGCCAGTGCATGTCCAGGCCCGTCTGAAGTTTGCCAATGACCATCTGGATGATCCAGAGGAGGAATGGGAGAAGGTCATGTGGTCTGATGAGACAAAAATAGAGCTTTTTGGTCTAACTCCACTCGCCGTGTTTGGAGGAAGAAGAAGTATGAGTACAACCCCAAGAACACCATCCCAACCGTGAAGCATGGAGGTGGAAACATCATTCTTTGGGGATGCTTTTCTGCAAAGGGGACAGGACGACTGCACCGTATTGAGGGGAGGATGGATGGGGCCATGTATCGCGAGATCTTGGCCAACAACCTCCTTCCCTCAGTAAGAGCATTGAAGATGGGTCGTGGCTGGGTCTTCCAGCATGACAACGACACGAAGCACACAGCCATGGCAACTAAGGAGTGGCTCCGTAAGAAGCATCTCAAGGTCCTGGAGTGGCCTAGCCAGTCTCCAGACCTGAACCCAATAGAAAATCTTTGGAGGGAGCTGAAAGTCCGTATTGCCCAGCGACAGCCCCGAAACCTGAAGGATCTGGAGAAGATCTGTAGGGAGGAGTGGGCCAAAATCCCTGCTGCAGTGTGTGCAAACCTAGTCAAGAACTACAGGAAACGTATGATCTCTGTAATTGCAAACAAAGGTTTCTGTACCAAATATTAAGTTCTGCTTTTCTGATGTATCAAATACTTATGTCATGCAATAAAATGCAAATTAATTACTTAAAAATCATACAATGTGATTTTCTGGATTTTTGTTTTAGATTCCGTCTCTCATAGTTGAAGTGTACCTATGATAAAAATTACAGACCTCTACATGCTTTGTAAGTAGGAAAACCTGCAAAATCGGCAGTGTATCAAATACTTGTTCTCCCCACTGTATATTACACTATATATACAAAGTATGTGGACACCCCTTCAAATTCGGCCATTTCAACCACACCTGTTGCTGATAAAATCGAGCACACAGCCATGCAATCTCCATAAACTAACATTGGCAGTAGAATGGCCTTACTGAAGAGCTCAGTGACTTTCAACATGGCACCGTCATAGGATGCCACCTTTCCAACAAGTCAGTTTGTCAAATTTCTGTCCTGCTAGAGCTGCTCGTCAACTGTAAGTGCTGTTATTTTGAAGTGGAAACATCTAGGAGCAACAACGGCTCAGTCACGAGGAGGTAGGTCACACAAGCCTACAGAATGGGACCGCCGAGTGCTGAAGCGTGCAGCACATAAAAATTGTCTGTCCTCGGTTGCAACACTCACTACCGAGTTCCAAACTGCCTCTGGAAGCAACATCGGCACAAGAAATGTTGGTCAGAATCTTCATCAAATGGTTTTCCATGGCCGAACAGCCGCAGACAAGCCTAAGATCACCATTAGCAATGCCAAGTGTCGACTGGAGTGGTGTAAAGCTTGCCGCCATTAGACTCTGGAGCAGTGGAAATGCGTTCTCTGGAGTGATGAATCACACTTCACAATCTGGCAGTCCGATGGACGAATCTGTGTTTGGCGGATGCCAGGAGAACGCTACCTTCCCCTATGCATAGTGCCAACTGTAAAGTTTAGTGGAGGAGGAATAATGGTCTGGGGCTGTTTTTCATGGTTCGGGCTAGGCCCCTTAGTTCCAGTGAAGGGAAATCTTAACTTTTAAAGGCTAGGGGGCAGTATTCGGAGGTTTGGATGACTGAGGTGCCCAAAGTAAACTGCCTGTTACTCAGGCCCAGAAGCTAGGATATGCATATGCATGGTAGTATTGGATAGAAAACACTCTAAAGCTTATAAAACTGTTAAAATAATGTCTGTGAGTATAACAGAACTGATTTGGCAGGCAAACCCCTGAGGACAATCCATCCAGGAAACATTTTCTTTTGAGGTCATTGGACTTTCCAATCGTTTTCTTTGGGAAAGCCTAATTATTTGGACCCGGATTGCAGTTCCTATGGCTTCCACTAGATGTCTACAGTCTTTAGAAATTGTTCAATGTTTTTTTTTATTTTTTATGAATAAGTATTCATATTCTTTCTAAGTGTCACTCAGAAGGACTCTTGTCTTTTGGTGACAGTTTATTCTGTCTTAAATTTTATTGATTATTTACATATTAAGGTACCTGAGGTTGGATTAGAAACGTTGTTTGAAATGTTTGGACCAAGTTTACAGGTAACTTTTTACATTGCTTTGTAGGCATGTTGGGGGAGATGGAACAGGTGTATTTCTGAATCAAACGCGGCAAAGAAATGTACATTTATTTTATTGCTATTTCTGACTTTCGTGATGCATCTGCTTGGTTGGAAAATGTTTGTGACGCACTCCGGTGAGGGTGCGCACTTGGTTAATGCCCATGATTTTGGAATGAGATGTTCGAGGAGCAGGTATCCACACACTTTTGGTCATGTAGTGTATGTGTGGGGTACAGAGATGAGGTAGTCATTCAAAAATCATGTTAAACACTATTAGTCGATGCAACTTATTCTGTAACTTATTAAGCACATTTTTACTCCTGAACTTATTTAGGCTTGCCATAACAAAGGGTTGAATACTTATTCACTCAAGGTATTTCAGCTTTTAATTTGTAATTCCTTTGTAAAAACATAATTCCACTTCGACATGATGGGTACTGTATTTAGGCCACACACAAAAAATCTCAATTTAATCCATTTTAAATTCAGGCTGTAACAAAACTAAATTTGGAAAAAGTCAAGGGTTGTGAATACTTTCTGAAGGCACTGTATGGATCACTAAGTTTTAAGGTTGCGCTCAATTCCATTTTGATCAATTCAGATTGAATTGACAACCCTGACTAATATAACACCAATGAAGGGCCTCCCGGGTGGCGCAGGGTGCCACCAGAAACTCTGGGTTCGAGCCCAGGCTCTGTCGCAGCTGGCCACGACCAGGAGGTCCATGGGGTGACGCACAATTGGCCTAGCGCCGTCCGGGCCTAGCGTATCCTTGTCTCATCGCGCACTAGCGACTCCTGTGGCAGGCCGGGCGCAGTGCACGCTAACCAGGTTGCCAGGTGCACGGTGTTTCCTCCAACACATTGGTGCGGCTGGCTTCTGGGTTGGATGCGCGCTGTGTTAAGAAGCAGTGCGGGTTGGTTGGGTTGTGTTTCGGAGGACGCATGGCTTTCGACCTTCGTTTCTCCCGAGTGTCACGTTCTGACCTTTATTTTCCTTTGTTTTGTCTTTATTTAGTATTGTCAGGGCGTGAGTTGGGGTGGGCAGTCTATGTTATTTGTTTCTATGTTTAGGTTTGTTCATTTAGCCTGATATGGTTCTCAATCAGAGGCAGGTGTTTTGCATTGTCTCTGATTGGGAGCCATATTTAGGTTGCCTGTTTTCACTGTTGGTTTGTGGGTGTTTGTCTGCCGTGTCAGTGTTTGTTGCCACACGGTACTGTTTCGGTTCGTTCACATTTGTTATTTTGTTATTTGTGTAGTGTTCAGTTTATATTATTAAAACATGGACACTTACCACTCTGCGTATTGGTCCTCCGATCCTTCTCGCCTCTCCTCGTCAGATGAGGAGGAAGAGATAGACAGCCGTTACACCGAGCCCGTACGGGAGTTGTAGCGATGAGACAAGATAGTAACTACTAACAATTGGATACTACGAAATTGGGGAGAAAAGGGGGTAAACATTTTTACAAAAAATTCTAATAAATATAACACCAATGAACAGCAGTAAAGGAATCTCTATTTTTACTCCATGGGCTTCACAACAGCATGATTAATAACAGGATTCACATGATTGACACAATAACATGATCGACATCAAAGCAAATAACATGAAAACATTGTACAGTAGTAGTCCATTCTGGAGACACCCTCTCAACTTCAACTCTCTGTGTGTCGGTTGGCGCTTTTCTCCATCTTCCGTTTCCGCTTTCCCTCCCTTCTTTGCTCTCCTCAATCTCCACTTCAATCATTCCCTCAATCTTCTCTTCTCTATCTCTTTCCTCTCCTCTACGGAGTCCCACACCTCCCTCATCCTTTCCTCTCCCTCCTCTACAGAGTCCCACACCTCCCTCATCCTTTCCTCTCCTTCCTCTCCTCTACATAGTCCCACACGTCCCTCATCCTTTCCTTTCCCTCCTCTCCTCTACAGAGTCCCACACCTCCCTCATCCTTTCCTCTCCCTCCTCTCCTCTACAGTCCCACACCTCCCTCATCCTTTCCTCTCCCTCCTCTACAGAGTCCCACACCTCCCTCATCCTTTCCTCTCCCTCCTCTCCTCTACAGAGTCCCAAACCTCCCTCATCCTTCCCTCTCCCTCCTCTCCTCTATGGAGTCCCACACCTCCCTCATCCTTTCCTCTCCCTCCTCTCCTCTACAGAGTCCCACACCTCCCTCATCCTTTCCTCTCCCTCCTCTCCTCTACGGAGTCCCACACCTCCCTCATCTTTTCCTCTCCCTCCTCTCCTCTACAGAGTCCCACACCTCCCTCATCCTTTCCTCTCCCTCCTCTCCTCTACGGAGTCCCACACCTCCCTCATCCTTTCCTCTATCTCTCTGCTGTTTTTGATAATCCCCTCTAAAAATACTGGCTATCCGCACGTCTCACTCCTCCCAGTCCCCTGCATATCGTTCCGCCTCACCCACGTTCCAGTCCAGCTTGTTCCTCTCCCTGGCGAACTCTGCCCCCTGGTCATTGGTCTCTGAGGTGCCGCTGTTGTTGTCACCTGCTGATCTCTCATCATCATCACTCTCTGTGTGTGTGTGTGTGTGTGTGTGTGTGTGTGTGTGTGTGTGTGTGTGTGTGTGTGTGTGTGTGTGTGTGTGTGTGTGTGTGTGTGTGTGTGTGTGTGTGTGTGTGTGTGTGTGTGTGTGTGTGTGTGTGTGTGTGTGTGTTTGTGTGCACTGTCAAATCAGAGAGAATGAAAAAGTATACTGGTCACCAGTAACTCCTGGGTCCTGGTACGAATTACTTTCAAAGCAAGAATTTGATTATTTCTGTTGCAGCCGAGCTAAAACCACAAAACATCATAATAAACCACTGATTTGTCTATAGCCTTAACAACTTAGCTAGGACCAACTGAATTTAGAGGTAACATTATCATGAATCAGCATTTTGGTGAGGGGTAAAATATGTTCAAATTTTTTGGGACTTCAACAATGACAGTACTGGGATTTGATATTTGAAAGTCTTTTTACCTTAAAAGCTTGTCATCTTTAACTGTATTCTCATGTTGTCTCGATCCATGGTTATTCATTCACCGAAAACATCAGAGAATGCTCTTTCTACAAGAGGCAGAACAACTCTGATGTCCTTTTATCCAAATGGAACTGGAACCGTGCACCCGCTGTGACACGCTTTTACGCTTTAACATGCTAAGTAGTTGCAAAGTAGCTAAAAAAATAGTAAGAAGTTGCTAATTAGCTCAAATGCTAACGTTGTCTGTGGAGATTCAAACACGCAACCGTTGGTTGCTAGATGTTAGCATTATACGCCCACCCATCCACTCTCCTTTCTTTTTTGCCTTAAGTAACCATCTGTCTTGTGTAACCATACCAAACTTAACATATCATACTAATTTGAGTGTCCCAGATTTACATTTACTATCTAACTTCTAGTCTATGAGACCAGGCTGCAGGGGTAGACAACCCTGTTCCTGGAGTGCTGCAGGCACGGCAGGATTTTGCTCCAAATAGACACCACATTAGCCTGGGTACCAGTCTCTTTAACTAACATTCCACTCATTGCCTCTCCTTGTCCTTGTAAAAAAGAGACTGGGCTTTTGGCAATCTTCAAATATGAACATTATATCATTAATGAGCTGGAGGAGATCAGAGGATTTGATCCTGATTCCAGAGCCTTCACAGCTTGTTACGGCTGTCGTCTTCCTCCTCTTCCTCGGACGAGGAGAGGAGAGAAGGATCGGTGGACCAATACGCAGCGAGGTAATTAGACATAAATGATATTTATTGAAACACGAAGACGAAATACGAAAACACTTGGAAATTACAAAATAACAAACACGACGTAGACAGACCTGAACATGGAACTTACACAACTACACGCAGAACTCACGAACAGGAACAGACTACATCAAACGAACGAACAGCCAAGACAGTCCCGTGTGGTGCACATACACAGACACGAAAGACACAGGAGACAATCACCCACAAACAAACATTGAGAACAACCTACCTTAATATGACTCTCAATCAGAGGAAATGCCAAACACCTGCCTCTAATTGAGAGCCATACCAGGCAACCCTTTAACCCAACATAGAAACACAACACATAGAAATGCCCACCCCGCTCACGCCCTGACCAATAAACACATACAAAACAAGAGAAAACAGGTCAGGAACGTGACATAACCCCCCCCTTAAGGTGCGAACGCCGGGCGCACCAGCACAAAGTCTAGGGGAGGGTCTGGGTGGGCATCTGACCACGGTGGTGGCTCAGGCTCCGGACGCTGTCCCCACACCACCATAGTCACTCCCCGCTTCTGTATCCCCCTCCCAATGACCACCCTCCAACTAAACCCACCTAAATGAAGGGGCAGCACCGGGATAAGGGCCAGCACCGGGATAAGGGGCAGCTCCGGGATAAGGGGCAGCTCCGGGATAAGGGGCAGCTCCGGGCTGAGGAACTCTGGCAGGTCCTGGCTGAGGGACTCTGGCAGGTCCTGGCTGAGGGACTCTGGCAGGTCCTGGCTGAGGGACTCTGGCAGGTCCTGGCTGAGGGACTCTGGCAGGTCCTGGCTGGACGGACTCTGGCAGGTCCTGGCTGGACGGACTCTGGCAGGTCCTGGCTGGACGGACTCTGGCAGGTCCTGGCTGGACGGCTCTGGCAGGTCCTGGCTGGACGGCTCTGGCAGGTCCTGGCTGGACGGCTCTGGCAGGTCCTGGCTGGACGGCTCTGGCAGGTCCTGGCTGGACGGCTCTGGCAGGTCCTGGCTGGACGGCTCTGGCAGGTCCTGGCTGGACGGCTCTGGCTGGTCCTGGCTGGACGGCTCTGGCAGGTCCTGGCTGGACGGCTCTGGCAGGTCCTGGCTGGACGGCTCTGGCAGGTCCTGGCTGGACGGCTCTGGCAGGTCCTGGCTGGACGGCTCTGGCAGGTCCTGGCTGGACGGCTCTGGCTGGTCCTGGCTGGACGGCTCTGGCTGGTCCTGGCTGGACGACGGCTCAGTCCAGAAGAGCAGTTCATGCGGCGTTGGGCAGACTGGCAGTTCAGGCGCCGCTGGGCAGACGGGCAGTTCAGGCGCCGCTGGGCAGACGGGCAGTTCAGGCGCCGCTGGGCAGACGGGCACACCTGTAGGGAGGAGACGGAGAGACAGCCTGGTGCGTGGTATAGGCACTGGCTGCGCTGGAGAGGAGGAAAGCTCTGACAGCGCTGGACAGGTGGGAGCAGCTGGAGAGAGAACCCGGAGAGACAGCCTGGTGCGGGGGGCTGCCACCGGTGGACTGGTACTTGGAGGTGGCACCGGGTATACCGGACCGTGAAGGAGGACACGTGCTCTTGAGCACCAAGCCTCCCCAACCTTACCAGGTTGAATGGTCCCCGTAGCCCTGCCAGTGCGGCGAGGTGGAATAACCCGCACTGGGCTATGCAGGCGAACCGGGGACACCACCTGTAAGGCTGGTGCCATGTACGCCGGCCCGAGGAGACGTACTGGAGGCCAGATACGTTGGGCCGGCTTCATGACATCCGGCTCGATGCCCAACCTAGCCCTCCCAGTGCGGCAAGGTGGAATAGCCCGCACTGGGCTAAGCACGCGTACTGGGGACACCGTGCGCTTTACCGCATAACACGGTGTCTGACCAGTATTACGCCCTCTCACTCCACGGTAAGCACGGAGAACTGGCTCAAATCTCCCACTTGACCCAGCCATACTCCCCGTGTGCCCCCCCCCCAATAATTTTTTTGGGGAGCCTCTCGGGCTTCCAGCCACTCTGCCTTGCTAGCTCCCGCTGCTGCTGCTGCTGCCGCCGTTGCCTGTTGCCACGCTGCTTGGTCCGGGTTTGGTGGGTGGTTCTGTTACGGCTGTCGTCTTCCTCCTCTTCCTCGGACGAGGAGAGGAGAGAAGGATCGGTGGACCAATACGCAGCGAGGTAATTAGACATAAATGATATTTATTGAAACACGAAGACGAAATACGAAAACACTTGGAAATTACAAAATAACAAACACGACGTAGACAGACCTGAACATGGAACTTACACAACTACACGCAGAACTCACGAACAGGAACAGACTACATCAAACGAACGAACAGCCAAGACAGTCCCGTGTGGTGCACATACACAGACACGAAAGACACAGGAGACAATCACCCACAAACAAACATTGAGAACAACCTACCTTAATATGACTCTCAATCAGAGGAAATGCCAAACACCTGCCTCTAATTGAGAGCCATACCAGGCAACCCTTTAACCCAACATAGAAACACAACACATAGAAATGCCCACCCCGCTCACGCCCTGACCAATAAACACATACAAAACAAGAGAAAACAGGTCAGGAACGTGACACAGCTATCATCCAATCCCAATGTTGGTGCAAATTAGACTGACAGGAAAAAGTTCTTACTTAATTCATACATTTGATTGGAAACATTCTAACACTGGGCATTCTGGCATAGTACATTTAATTGTGAACATAAACATTGGGCGCTGGGAGAACAGAGGATTCCCGTTTATTGCATTTTAACCACCAGCCAATGTGATCACACCATACCAGAGAAGCTCTCAGGATTTAAACTTCTTCGTCAGTTCATTGTAGCCTATTTTATATCCAGCAAGCAAGAGCAAAGTAAGTCACCAAACTCTATTGCTAGTTCTGGGACACGCATTGGGCTATAGGATACTGGTTCAAGAGCTATAAGAGGAACAGAGGATGGAAGAGAGAGACACATTGGAGATGACACATGAATTGTGCAAGATTGGAACAGTGAAGACAGAGATGTGTAAATTAGAAGTTAATTCATAGGCTATTAATCCACCATTCGTATTCTAGCCTAGATATTAGGCCCGGCCTACGACAGGGAATTTTGGAGACCATCACCTGTGCAATGCAAGCCAGAGACCAAAACATATTTTTGTCTGATGCACGGTTTGTGCCAATAAATTGAAGTTGAACATCGCCAAATGCGTCAGATTAATTACATGTGCAATAAAAAAGTAGGCCTATAGTGCCTAGACCAATTTAATGAAACCCTGGCTGTTGGCGTAGGCAACAGATCACAAAGCAGGGAATCCCCATTCCACACTGAGCTCATTTTTGGAAATGGCAAGTTCACTTTGTCATCCATAAAGTGCAAGTGCTCTGCCCAGCAGCTCACATCAGCAGGATGGGGAGCCTTTCAATTAGGGGGGACGTCTAACGTGGATCGCCAAAAAAATGATTAGAACACATTTCCTCAATTAAAATATTAGAACTATGGGGGACACCTATACATTTGGCAGCCAAGCACGAGTGAGCATTGCAGTCTTTTATCATCTAGACATGGTGTTGAAATATCTTCATGCCTAGAATTAAAAAAAAAACTGGTTTCTGTCACAGACTAAATCTAATGAAAATTATAAAGAATTACAGGGGGGCAGTTTAGAAAAATGAATCCCATGCAAATCTTCCTCTGGAGTAAGGCACATGCTTGGATAATAATTACATAACCAACGTCTCTACTATAGCCTCCACTTCCCCCTTCAAACTCTTGAAGGGCGACGTTATTTTAGCATTGTGCCATAATGTAGCCTAGGTCTACTTTTTGATGGACTACAGACACGATTCGAAGGTTTTGAATACGTTTTTAGGAAATGAGAAATGTGATTTGTGTGTGTCTGAGATGCGCTGGTGGCTTTGATTGATTGGTCCTTTTAGGCTACACACACACGCCTACATACACACACACACACAGGCAGTAAGACAGTCCCCCGTAAACAGCTAAAACAGACTTCCCCGTAAGTGTAACTTGAACAAGCAGGTCTTTACCTGGTCGTTGGTCTCTGAGGTGCCACTGTTGTTGTCACCTGCTGATCTCTCATCATCATCATCACTCTGTTCGTAGCTCTCATGTTTGGGCTGCTACACACCACAATGCTAATTGTCGGGGAGTAATATAGCTATACTAGTGTGTGTGTTCGATAATTCTTTCTATGTCCATTCAGAAAGTTTCCATCTCTTCATGAGGGAAGAGGGACCAACAATATAACTGAAATGAGCATAACAAATTGTAAAAATGTAAGCAAGTCATGATAATCAGCATATGTGCAAGGAATGACGACGGGTGCCAGTTTTGCGTTTCTTTCCTCTCATTAATGGGATGCAACTGAATCAAACGCAGCTCGATGAAAAAAAAAATTGGCCAATATTTTCCGTGTTGTTATTTCTCTCTCATTACAGAGTCCTCTCTAGTCACTTTGAGCAACATGATCTTGCATTGACAATGACTTCTCACAGGGGAATTACTTCAGCAGTTCTTATACTTCTAATGTTCATATTGCACCATATTTGCGCACCCGTCATGTTCCATAACGTTGTCATGGAAAATATTTACAGTATGTTGTTTCCAACTACCAATCAGAAAAATGTGTCGTAAATCCGGCAGCATATTGAACGTTGAGATTCCCGAAAGTCCAGTCTCTTGGGCAATGATAATTGATCAGTTCTGTGATTGCCTAAATGCAACACAGCTGGTTTTCCTGGTCTTCTAGGCCTACCCCTGCTCTACCCAGTACTTTCAGTTCCCAAAATAAAATACAGTATAGTTGCATAAGATTGTTCAAACAACCATCCTAACAGAAGTCATCTGATTATTTAAAAAATAATGAGTATTTTCACCTGAGAAAACAAACCTTTAAATCTAAATATAGTAGGCCAAGCATTAAATAGTAAAAATATATATTAGGCCAAGGATTAAATAGTAAAAATATTAGGCCAAGCATTAAATAGTAAAAATATAGTAGGCCAAGCATTAAATAGTCAAATAAAAAGTAATGTATCTGTCACTCCCTGATCTGTTTCACCTGTCTTTGTGATTGTCTCCACCCACCTCCAGGTGACTCCTGTTTCCCCTTTTGTCCCCGGTGTATTTATCCCTGTGTTTCCTGTCTCTGTGCCAGTTCGTCTTATTTTGCCAAGTCAACCAGCATTTCTCCTAGCTCCTATTTTTCCCAGTCTCTGTTTTTTTCCTAGCCCTCCTGGTTTTGACCCTTGCCTGTCCTGACGCCGAATCCGCCTGCCTGACCTCTCTGCCTGTTCCGACCTCAAGCCTGCCTATCCCCTTGTACTGCTTGGACTCTGACCTGTTCACTAAACCCCTGTCTGTCCTGACCTCGAGCCTACCTATCCCCTGGTACTATTTGGACTCTGCCCTGGTTTATGAACTCTCGCCTATCCCCGACCTGCCTTTTGCCTACCCCTTATGGTATAATAAATATCGTCGCTCAACCATCTGCCTCCTGTGTCTGCATTTGGGTCTCGCCTTGTGCCCGTACAGTATCAGCGTTAAAGACAAAATGTTTCACTGCTGACAAATGTAATCCAATCAACAAAAGCATGCATTAATGCATGCATTAATGAAATGAAAGCCCTATCATAACACCAGTGATTAAATCAATTTTCACAGTGAAAACTTAGTAAGCATTATTTTGGATTTCCAATTGGACATGTCTGATTTTCTGGTTGAATCTACATCAGATATCTGTTTTGATCTCCTGTATGTATCTGGTGTGATTTTAAGCTGCCTGTTTGAGAAAGATTATCTCCACACTCAGAGTAGTGGTAAGACTTTTCTCTTGTGTGAACTGTCTAACGAACTACACTACCGGTCAAAAGTTTTAGAACATCTACTCATTCATGTTTTTTTTTGTTTTTTTTACTATTTTCTACATTGAAAAAATAATAATGAAGACATCAAAACTATGAAATAACACATATGGAATCATGTAGTAACCAAACAAGTGTTAAACAAATCAAAATATATGTTATATGTCACGACTCCTGCCGAAGGTGGCTCCCCTTCCTGTTCGGGTGGCGCTCGGCGGTCGTCGTCACCGGCCTACTAGCTGCCACTGATCCCTTTTCCCCCTTTTATGTTTATTGGTTTCACCTGTGTGTAGTTTAGGTTGAGTGGTTGGGCTTTATTAACCAGCCGGCCCACCTGCTGGTTGTGCGGGATTATTTTCGATGTACATGGTGTACACGGCTGTATGTCACGGTTGTCCGTGTGTTTGGGGTTTTCTGGATTGTTTAAGTCCCCCGTGTTTGGGGCATTTGTTTTTGGTCAGCGTCTGTTCACTATTGTGGTGGAATAAAAGTACGCTACCCTGAACTCTCTGCTTCCTGCGCCTGACTTCTTCCCCACTACACCCCGGGCGTTACATTATATTTGAGATTCTTAAAATAGCCACCCTTTTCCTTGATGACAGCTTTGCACACCCTTGGCATTCTTTCAACCAGGTTAGCTACAGTGGGGAGAACAAGTATTTGATACACTGCCGATTTTGCAGGTTTTCCTACTTACAAAGCATGTAGAGGTCTGTAATTTTTATCATAGGTACACTTCAACTGTGAGAGACGGAATCTAAAACAAAAATCCAGAAAATCACATTGTATGATTTTTAAGTAATTAATTTGCATTTTATTGCATGACATAAGTATTTGATACATCAGAAAAGCAGTACTTAATATTTGGTACAGAAACCTTTGTTTGCAATTACAGAGATCATACGTTTCCTGTAGTTCTTGACTAGGTTTGCACACACTGCAGCAGGGATTTTGGCCCACTCCTCCCTACAGATCTTCTCCAGATCCTTCAGGTTTCGGGGCTGTCGCTGGGCAATACGGACTTTCAGCTCCCTCCAAAGATTTTCTATTGGGTTCAGGTCTGGAGACTGGCTAGGCCACTCCAGGACCTTGAGATGCTTCTTACGGAGCCACTCCTTAGTTGCCATGGCTGTGTGCTTCGTGTCGTTGTCATGCTGGAAGACCCAGCCACGACCCATCTTCAATGCTCTTACTGAGGGAAGGAGGTTGTTGGCCAAGATCTCGCGATACATGGCCCCATCCATCCTCCCCTCAATACGGTGCAGTCGTCCTGTCCCCTTTGCAGAAAAGCATCCCCAAAGAATGATGTTTCCACCTCCATGCTTCACGGTTGGGATGGTGTTCTTGGGGTTGTACTCATACTTCTTCTTCCTCCAAACACGGCGAGTGGAGTTAGACCAAAAAGCTCTATTTTTGTCTCATCAGACCACATGACCTTCTCCCATTCCTCCTCTGGATCATCCAGATGGTCATTGGCAAACTTCAGACAGGCCTGGACATGCACTGGCTTAAGCAGGGGGACCTTGCGTGCGCTGCAGGATTTTAATCCATGACGGCGTAGTGTGTTACTAATGGTTTTCTTTGAGACTGTGGTCCCAGCTCTCTTCAGGTCATTGACCAGGTCCTGCCGTGTAGTTCTGGGCTGATCCCTCACCTTCCTCATGATCATTGATGCCCCACGAGGTGAAATCTTGCATGGAGCCCCAGACCGAGGGTGATTGACCGTCATCTTGAACTTCTTCCATTTTCGAATAATTGCGCCAACAGTTGTTTCCTTCTCACCAAGCTGCTTGCCTATTGTCCTGTAGCCCATCCCAGCCTTGTGCAGGTCTACAATTTTATCCCTGATGTCCTTACACAGCTCTCTGGTCTTGGCCATTGTGGAGAGGTTGGAATCTGTTTGATTGAGTGTGTGGACAGGTGTCTTTCATACAGGTAACGAGTTCAAACAGGTGCAGTTAATACAGGTAATGAGTGGAGAACAGGAGGGCTTCTTAAAGAAAAACTAACAGGTCTGTGAGAGACGGAATTCTTACTGGTTGGTAGGTGATCAAATACTTATGTCATGCAATAAAATGCAAATTAATTATTTAAAAATCATACAATGTGATTTTCTGGATTTTTGTTTTAGATTCCGTCTCTCACAGTTGAAGTGTACCTATGATAAAAATTACAGACCTCTACATGCTTTGTAAGTAGGAAAACCTGCAAAATCGGCAGTGTATCAAATACTTGTTCTCCCCACTGTATATGATCACACTGGTAATAGATCCATTGTTTTATTACGTGAGGCAGTGAGTGAGCATACATTTAAACAATTTGTTTTTTATTTTTATTTTACTGGGCTGATGGTGTCTGCATCTGATGGTCAGTCTCAGCGGAGGGAGAGAGCAGCAGAGTGAGCGCCCGCCTCTCAACATCCCTCCACTCTCCCTTTCCTCCATTGACACTGACCAAAAAGGGACACCGTCTTCCAGCTGATGGGGAAACTCGAGTCGCACTGCATTATTTAATGCAAGAATTCTCATTCACAAATTCATGTTGTTACTCCTATGAACAGAGAAAGTGAAATATTCCTCTATTAAAAAATACTCAAGATGCTAATAATAACAACGCAAGCCTATAAATACACTTGCAGTGTAATAACTTCCTGCATTCATTACTGCTGCACTGCTTGCTGTAGAGCTGAGTGGAAATAGGAAGAACGCACATTTCATGGCTTATAAAAGTGTTGAATACAAAGTGTTGACAGTGCGGAGTAAGAACTTAAAGATCAACTCACTGGGCTCCTGAGTGGCACAGTGGTCTAAGGCACTGTATCTCAGCGCAAGAGGTGTCATTACAGTCACTACAGTGCAAGAGGTGTCATTACAGTCACTACAGTCCCTGGTTCAAATCCTGGCTGAATCACATCCAGCCTTGATTGGGCGTCCCATAGGGCGGAGCACAATTGGCCCAGCGTCGCCCGGGTTTGGCCGGGGTAGGCTGTCATTGCAAATAAGAATTTGCTAGCGGGAGAACTTCCAGTGAAACTGTAGGGCGCGCAATTCAAATAAATAATCATAAAAAGTATGGATATTAAACATGTAGGTACATACAAGTGTCTTATATCGGTTGAAAGCTTAAATTATTGCTAATCTAACTGCACTGTCCGATTTACAGTAGCCATTACAGCGAAAGCATGCCATGCGATTGTTTGAGGACAGCACCCCACATCAAAATATTTTTCAACCGGCACAGGTTTTATAAATTAAAAAAATAGCGATTAAATATTCCCTTACTTTTTGAAAATCTTCCACTGATTTGTCATCCAAAGGGTCCCAGCTATAACATGTAGTGTCGTTTTGTTAGATAAAATCCTTCTTTATATCCCAAAAAGTCAGTTTAGTTGGCGCCATCGATTTGAGTAATCCACTCGTTCAACATGGAGAGAAAGGAATCCAAAAATGTACCGCTAAACTTTGTTAAAACAAGTCTAAATACATTTCTATTGACTCCTCAGATACCCTAAAATGTAATCAAACTATAATATTTCATACAGAAAGAAGTATGTTCAATAGGAAACCGATATTAGCAGGTGCGTCTTGTCTTCCTCGCGCGCCCAAACACGAATTTCCAATAGTGTGTCCCAGTACTAAAACTCATATTTCTTTCTCGTTTTGGAAGAAACAAGCCTGAAACCTTGAACATAGAGTGCTGACAACCTGTGGTAGCCATAGGAATTGCATACTGGGAGCTAGATTTCATTATTTCCCTATTCCCTATTTCCCATTATTGCCATTGTAAGAGCATGGGCTCTCAAAAAAAAAAATCAGGTTTGTTTTTCTTTGGATTTTCTTCTACCATATCTATTCTGTTGTAGTCTCCTGCATTATTTTAACATTTCTACAAACTTCAAAGTGTTTTCTTTCCAATGGTACCAATTATATGCATATCCTGGCTTCGGAGCCTGAGCAACAGGCAGTTAACTTTGGCCACGTCAGTCAGGCAGAAATTGAGAAAAAATTACCCTAGCCCTGACTTGCCTGGTTAAATAAAATAATTAAAAACAGAAGCTCTTTGCTGTATTCCTTGACAGTTTCTCTCTAGTGATGGTTTTAAACGTTTTGAAATCTCATAGTATCAATTTTTCTGTTGCTTTCTTTTATGCCTTCTAAATTACTGCAGACATGGTAATCTGAACCATCCGATTGGCCAGCTGTAGACCTATAGTTGACTTGATTTGATCTCTGGGCCCGCCAGGAAGGCAAAGTTTGTACCTTCAGACACATGAAATGGTTCAAAATGGCAACAGTTTGCCTATCCGGCGCGTGAATCGGGTGCACCTAATGCCAACAGCTCGAGACGAATAAAAAATATAGGAACACAAGGTATTATCATTTTTACAGAAATGTTTGGCGATCGACTAGGAATGCCTTGGAGATCGACCGGTTGATCGTGATCGACCGGTTGGTGACCACTGCTCTAGAAAGTTGAGTGTTCAATCTCAGGCTTTTCTTCAGGGCTGATATTTCTGCCTTACAGTCCCAGGGGAGCTATGCAGCATTCTTGGGGCTACTGCAAGCATGCGCACGTGTGCAGTTTAGAGGTACCATTGCTCTTATGCTTTATATATCCTTGAGTGTCAGGGACTACTATTTTACTGTACATAATCAGATGGTATTATGTTTAATGAAAGTAAATGAAACAGATTAAATAACATCCAGCTAAACCAAAGTCTCTAAAGCTCACATTGGCAGTTTGAAGTGTCTCAAATCCTATTTATTTATTTTCATATCCAATTAGAATCTGTTCTTTTTGCTGCAGTCTGGACAGCCTAAAAACACATGGAATCTGATATTTCAAGGACCCCACACACCCCAGTCACGATGTCACGCCCTGACCTTAGTTTTTTATATTTTCTGTATTATTTTGGTCAGGTCAGGGTGTGACGAGGGTGGGTATGTGTGTTTTTGTCTTGTCTAGGGTTTTTGTTTATCTATGGGGATTTTGTATGTCTAGGTATGTAGGTTTATGGTGGCCTGAATTGGTTCCCAATCAGAAGCAGCTGTTTATTGTTGTTTCTGATTGGGGATCCTATTTAGGTTGCCATTTTCCATTTAGGTTTTGTGGGTTGTTGTCTATGTGTAGTTGCATGTCAGCACGCTGTTATTTATAGCTTCACGTTGTTTTTGTTAGTTTGTTCAGTGTTCTTCCGTTATTAAAAGAAGAATGTATTCACATCACGCTGCGCCTTGGTCTCCTCACTACGATGAATGTGACACACGAGCTGTTCTCTCCCTTACCAAAGGGCAGACGTATCAGAACATGAGGTCTGATACCAACAGGCTCAGAGACAGTTTCTATCTACAAGCCATCAGACTGCTGAACACTTGAACAGGTCTGACTACCTGCTCTGATTCTCTGCACCTTAGCACACATTACAGCTGTTGGTACAAGACTCTTATTATACTGCTCAATTTATACACTTGCCCCGGTCCCCCCTTCCCCAATACACGTATATATATATTGTACTATAAATTGTGCCTTCCTGTATTATACTTACGCAAAAAATATACATATTCTGCTGCCATTTACTTTATGTTCCTATTCTTATTATTTCTTATTGTTGTTGCATTCTCGAGAAGGAACATGCAAGAAAGCAATTAGTTGGACGATATACCATGCGTATCCTGTACATACGACTAATAAAGCTTGAAAATAAACGTGAAAATATTTCAAGACACATTTCAAACCACCTTCGTAGTTAGTTTGAAGTCAGATACAAATCTGATTCCTGGTCATGTGACTTGTGTCTGAAGGTTCAAATCTGATTTCCCTCAAGTGTTTTTTAGACCGTTATTTGGCATGTCTTGTTGCTTACTAGCTACTTTGTTGAGCTGATTGACAAGAACATGTGGTAGCTAACTAGCTTGTTAATTGTTTAGAAACAAATTATTGAAGATGTTGGGAAGATAAACAGCTCTTGTACCTTGCTAGCTAGTTGACTGCTGTTGTTGTAAAGGGTCATGAGACCCCTACAGGACTCCAATTGCTTCCAATTACCCTAGGTCACGCCCCTTCCCTCCACACCTGTTCCCACTCCCTAATCATCTCTACCTTTTTCACCCCTTTCAGTTCCGTATTTAAGCAGAATGCTCCTTACTACACTCTAGAATAGTTTTATTGGTGATGCCACGGTATCCTTCCATTTTACGTGATATGATTAAGTGTCATATATTGTAGGAGAAATGTAAGTTAACCATGTTTACTACTTTGCTTGAACTTATGTTGTATCCTTTATAGCTATGCTAATTACTTTTTATGTTTAGTCCTGACAGCCTCCTTAGTTTGTAGTTATACAGCGCCTTCAGAAAGTATTCACACCCATTGACTTTTTCCACATTTGCCTGGATACAGCCTGAATTTAAAATGTGTTCAATTGAGTGTGTCACTGGCCTACACACAATACCCCATAATGTCAAAGTGGAATTATGTTAGAAATGTCAACAAATGAATTAAAAATGACATGTCTTGAGTCAAGTATTCCACCCCTTTGTTATGGCAAGCCATAATAAGTTCAGGAGTAAAAATATGCTTAAATTGCATGGACTCACTCTGTGCAATAATAGTGTTTAAGATGATTTTTTAATGACTACCTCATTGCTGTACCCCACACATACAATTATCTGTAAAATCCCCTCATTTGAGTAGTGAATTTCAAACACAGATTCAACCACAAAAGACTGGGGAGGTTTTCCAATGCCTCGCAAAAGGGCACCTATTGGGAGATGGGTAACAAATTTAAAAAGCAGACACTGAATATCCCTTTGAGCATGGTAAAGTTATTAATTACACTTTGGATGGTGTATCAATACACCCAGTCACTACAAAGATACAGGCGTCCTTCCTAACTCAGTTGCCATAGAGGAAAGAAACAGCTCAGGTAATTCACCATGAGGCCAATGGTAACTTTAAAACAGTTACAGAGTTTAATGGCTGTGATAGGAGAAAACTGAGGATGGATCAACAACATTGAAGTTACTCCACAATATTAACCTAAATTACAAAGTGAAAAGAAGGAAGCTGTACAGAATACAACTATTCCAAAACATGCATACTGTTTGCAATAAGGCACTAAAGTAAAACTGACACATTATTGCCAAAGGAATTGACTTCATGTCCTGAATGCAAAGTGTAATGTTTGGGGAAAATCCACCACATCACTGAGTACCACTTCATATTTTCATCAAGGTGGTGGCTGCATCATGTTATGGGTATGTTTGTCATCGGCAAGGACTAGGTGTCACGCCCTGGCCTTAGTATTCTTTGTTTTCTTTATTATTTTAGTTAGGTCAGGGTGTGACATGGGGTAAGTTTGTGTTTTGGGTGTTTATTATGGTAAAGGGGGTGTTGGTTTTAGTGTATGGGTTTGTGTTGAGTGTATGTGTCTAGGATTGTCTATGGTTGAGTGTAGGTGTTTAGGAAAGTCTATGGTTACCTGATTTGGTTCTCAATCAGAGACAGCTGGTTATTGTTGTCTCTGATTGGGAGCCATATTTAAGGTAGCCATAGGCTTTAGGTGTTTGTGGGTAATTGTCTATGTTTGAACGTTTGTAGCCTGTGTGTGTGTGTGCACAACGTTTATAGCTTCACGGTCGTTTGTTTAGTTTATGTATAGTGTTCGTTTCATGTTTTCTCTCTTCTGAATAAAAGAAGATGTTCTTTTCACGCGCTGCGTTTTGGTCCGTCTCTCCTCCACACGATCGTGACAGAATTACCCACCAACGGACCAAGCAGCGTGACAAGCGGCAACAGGAGCAAGGCATCAAGGATTCTTGGACATGGGAGGAGATATTGGAAGGAAAGGGAACTTGGGCACAACCGGGAGAATATCGCCTCCCTCTTGAAGAGCTGGAGGCAGCGAAAGCCGAGAGGAGGCGATATGAGGAGGCAGCACGGAGGCAAGGCTGGAAGCCCGTGAGTACTACCCAAAAATGTCTTGGGGGGGGGCTAGGAGGTAGTGGGCCGAGGGCAGGTAGGAGACCTGCGCCCACTTCCCAGGCTTACCGTGGAGAGCGAGAGTACGGGCAGACACCGTGTTACGCAGTAGAGCGCACGGTGTCTCCTGTACGTGTGCATAGCCCGGTGCGGGTTATTCCACCTCCCCGCACTGGTAGGGCTAGATTGGGCATTGAGCCAGGTGCCATGAAGCCGGCTCAACGCGTCTGGTCTCCAGTGCGTCTCCTCGGGCCGGCTTACATGGCACCAGCCTTACGCATGGTGTCCCCGGTTCGCCTACATAGCCCGGTGCGGGTTATTCCACCTCCCCGCACTGGTCGGGCGACGGGGAGCATTCAACCAGGTAAGGTTGGGCAGGCTCGGTGCTCAAGGGAGCCAGTACGCCTGCACGGTCCGGTATTTCCGGCGCCACCTCCCCTCCCCAGTCCAGTTCCACCAGTGCCTACACCACGCACCAGGCTTCCAGTGTGTCTCCAGAGCCCTGTTCCTCCTCCACGCACTCGTCCAATGGTGCGTGTCTCCAGCCCATTACCCCCAGTGCCTACGCCACGCACCAAGCCTCCTGTGCGTCTCCAGAGTCCTGTGCATCCTGTTGCTGCTCCCCGCACTAGCCTTGAAGTGCGTGTCCCCAGCCCGGTACCACCAGTGCCGGCACCACGCACTAGGCCTAATGTGCGTATCCAGGGTCCAGTATGCCCTGTTCCTGCTCCCCGCACTAGCCTTGAAGTGCGTGTCCCCAGCCCGGTACCACCAGTGCCGGCACCACGCACTAGGCCTAATGTGCGTATCCAGGGTCCAGTATGCCCTGTTCCTTCTCCCCGCACTAGCCTGAAGGTGCGTGTCCTTAGCCCGGGGCCTCCAGTTCCGGCACCACGCACCAGGTCTACAGTGCGCCTTATCCGGCCAGAGCCATCCGTCTCTCCAGCGCCATCTGAGCCATCCGTCTCCCCAGCGCCATCTGAGCCATCCGTCTCCCCAGCGCCATCTGAGCCATCCGTCTCCCCAGCGCCATCTGAGCCATCCGTCTCCCCAGCGCCATCTGAGCCATCCGTCTGCCCAGTGCCGTTAGAGCCGCCCGTCTGTCCCGAGCCGTCAGAGCCGATCGTCAGTCAGGAGCCGCTAGAGCCATTCGTCAGTCAGGATCTGCCAGAGCCGCCAACCAGACAGGATCTGCCAGAGCCGCCAACCAGACAGGATCTGCCAGAGCCGCCAACCAGACAGGATCTGCCAGAGCCGCCAACCAGACAGGATCTGCCAGAGCCGCCAACCAGACAGGATCTGCCAGAGCCGCCAACCAGACAGGATCTGCCAGAGCCGCCAGCCAGCCATGAGCGTCCTGAGCCGCCAGCCAGCCATGAGCGTCCAGAGCCGTCAGCCAGCCATGAGCGTCCAGAGCCGTCAGCCAGCCATGAGCGTCCAGAGCCGTCAGCCAGCCATGAGCGTCCAGAGCCGTCAGCCAGCCATGAGCGTCCAGAGCCGTCAGCCAGCCATGAGCGTCCAGAGCCGTCAGCCAGCCATGAGCAGTCAGATCCGTCAGCCGGCCATGAGCAGTCAGATCCGTCAGCCGGCCATGAGCAGCCAGATCCGTCAGCCGGCCATGAGCAGCCAGATCCGTCAGCCGGCCATGAGCAGCCAGATCCGTCAGCCAGCCATGAGCAGCCAGATCCGTCAGCCAGCCATGAGCAGCCAGATCCGTCAGCCAGCCATGAGCCGTACAGCCAGGATCCGCCAGAGCCGTCCAGCCAGGATCCGTTCCTCAGTCCGGAGCTGCCCCTTAGCCTGGTGCTGCCCCTTATCCTGGTGCAGCCCCTTATCCTGGTACTGCCCCTTATCCTGGTACTGCCCCTTATCCTGGTGCTGTCCCTTATCCTGGTGCTGCCCCTTATCCTGGTGCTGCCCCTTATCCTGGTGCTGCCCCTTATCCTGGTGCTGCCCCTTAGTCCGGTACTGCCCCTTAGTCCGGTACTGCCCCTTAGTCCGGTGCTGCCCCTTAGTCCGGTGCTGCCTCTTAGTCCGGTGCTGCCCCTTATTCCAGTGGGTTTAAGAAAGCGGGTAGTGACTGTGGTGGGGTGGGGACCACGACCAGTGCCGGAGCCGCCGCCGTGGACGGACGCCCACCCAGACCCTCCCCTACACTATGTGCTGGTGCGCCCGGAGTTCGCACCTTAAGGGGGGGGGTTATGTCACACCCTGGCCTTAGTATTCTTTGTTTTCTTTATTATTTTAGTTAGGTCAGGGTGTGACATGGGGTAAGTTTGTGTTTTGGGTGTTTATTATGGTAAAGGGGGTGTTGGTTTTAGTGTATGGGTTTGTGTTGAGTGTATGTGTCTAGGATTGTCTATGGTTGAGTGTAGGTGTTTAGGAAAGTCTATGGTTACCTGATTTGGTTCTCAATCAGAGACAGCTGGTTATTGTTGTCTCTGATTGGGAGCCATATTTAAGGTAGCCATAGGCTTTAGGTGTTTGTGGGTAATTGTCTATGTTTGAACGTTTGTAGCCTGTGTGTGTGTGCACAACGTTTATAGCTTCACGGTCGTTTGTTTAGTTTATGTATAGTGTTCGTTTCATGTTTTCTCTCTTCTGAATAAAAGAAGATGTTCTTTTCACGCGCTGCGATTTGGTCCGTCTCTCCTCCACACGATCGTGACACTAGGGAGTTTTTTGGGATATAAAGAAATGGAAATTCTTTTCACCAGACATAATGGGACCAATCTTGTACAAAAAGTTGACTACATTTTCCAAAAAGCACCTGGAAGCACCTGGAGGATCATTAAGACTCTTGGAAGAATGTTCTATGGACAGATGAGGTAAACAACTTTTTGGATGACATGGGTCCCATTATTCCTGGCAAAAACCAAACACTGCATTCCACAGTAAGAACCTTATACTAACGGTCAAGCATGTTGGTGGTAGTGTGATAGTTTGGGAATGCTTTGCTGCCTCAGGACCTGGACGACTTGCCTTCATAGAAGGAAGCATGAATTCTGCTCTGTATCAGAATATTAGGCCATCCGTCTGAGCTGAAGCTGAAGCACAGCTGGGTCATGCAGCAAAACAATGATTTAGAACACACACTCAAGTCTACGTGAAAATGGCTAAAAAGCAACACATTTTAAGTTTTAGAATGGCCTAGACCTAATCCCAATTGAGATGTTGTGGCAGGACTTGAAACAAGCAATTCATGCTTGAAAACTCACAAATGCTGCTGAGTTAAAGCAGTTCTGAATGGAAGAGTGGGCCAAAATTCCTCCACAGTGACGTGAGAGACTAATCAACAACTACAGGAAGCGTTTGGTTGGAGTCATTGCAGCTAAAGGTGGCACAACCAGTTATTGAGTGTAAGGGGGCAATTACTTTTTCACACAGGGGCATTTATATATGAAATATATTAAATAAGTATGTAATTGTTGTATTATTTGTTCACTCAGGTTCCCTATCATTCAGTTTGGAAAAAAAGCAAAAGTAGAGAAAATTTGAAAGTGGGCAAATATACTGAACAAAAATATAAACGCAACATGCAAAAATTTCAACAATTTTACTGAGTTACAGTTCATATAAATTAATCAGTCAATTCAAATAAATTCATTAGGCTCCTATCTATGGATTTCAAATGACTGGGCAGGGGCACAGCCATGGGGGGGCCTGGGAGGCCTTAGGCCCATCTACTTGGGAGCCAGGCCCACCCATTGGGAAGCTAGGACCTGCCAATTGGAATGAGTTTTTCGCCACAAAAGGGCTTTATTACAGGCACAAATACTCCTCAGTTTCATCAGCTGTCCGAGTGGCTGGTCTCAGATGATCCCGCAGGTCAAGAAGCCGGATGTGGAGGTCCTGGGCTGGCGTGGTTACACATGGTCTGTGGTTGTGAGGCCGTCTTGGACATACTGCCAAATTATCTAAAACTACGTTGAAGCAGCCTATGGTAGAGAAATGAACATTACATTCTTTGGCAACAGCTCTGGTAGACATTCCTGCAGTCACCATGCCAATTGCAGGCTCCCTCAAAACTTGAGACATCTGTGGCATTGTGTTGTGTGACAAAACTGCACATTTTAGTGTGGCCTTTTAGTGTCCCCAGCACATGGTGCACCTGTGTAATGATCATGCTGTTTAATCAGCTTCTTGATATGCCACACCTGTCAGATGGATGGATTATATTGGCAAAGGAGAAATGGCCACTAACAGGGATGTAAACAAATTTGTGCACAAAATTTGAGAAAAATAAGCTTTTTGTGCTTATGGAACATTTCTGGGATCTTTTATTTCAGCTCATGAAACATGGGATCAACACTTTACATGTTGCATTTATATTTTTGTTTAGTATACTTTTTCACAGCACTATATATGGGATGGAAGTAACTAGATATGATTCAATTCCTAAATACACCTTGCAGGTCCTCCCATGAGCACGCCAAACCAAGGGTTGGAAACCCCAGAATCTGAAATGAACTCATTTATTTTAGGAACCGAAAACAAAAGTGATCTATACTGTTCCAGAACAAAACCGTTATTTTAGAAGCATGGGAACCAATAAGCATGGGAACCAAAGCCCTCTGTCACTCAAACATATTCCAGCATCTGCTTGCCAGCTGGAAATCTTTGCCAGTGGGTGTGTGTGTATAAGCTACCTGCTCTTCCCCTCTGAATCATAGGTTACTGTAGCCTTCTGATGACGTTACAAACGTAATTCAGAAATTAGGGAGAGATGATTAATTCAGGTGCAGGAGAGCAAAACTGGGTAATCAACGGAGCAGTTTTAATCATAAAACCACCAGAACAGAACAAATGGGTACAAAACCCATCACGCACCAGAGACAATGTGCACATGCCCTTACAATAAACAATTCCGCACAAAGACATGGGGGGAACAGAGGGGTTAAATACACAACATGTAATGAGGGAAATTGAGACCAGGTGTGTGAGAAGACAAGACAAAACAAATGGAAAATGAAAAGTGGATCGATGATGGCCAGAAGACCGGCGACGCCGACCGCCGAGCGCCGCCCGAACAAGGAGAGGAACCAACTTCGGCGGAAGTCGTAACAGTACCCCCCCCCCCTTGACGCGCGGCTCCAGCAGCGCGCCGACACCGGCCTCGGGGACGACCCGGAGGGCAAGGCGCAGGGCAATCCGGACGGAGACGGTGGAACTCCTGCAGCATTGAAGGGTTCAACACGTCCTCGACCGGAACCCAGCACCTCTCCTCCGGACCATACCCCTCCCACTCCACGATGTACTGAAGGCCCCTCGCCCAACGCCTCAAATCCAGTATGGAGCGAACGGAATACGCCGAGGCCCCCTCGATGTACAGAGGGGGCGGAGGAACCTCCCGCACCTCAGACTCCTGGAGCGGGCCCGCCACCACCGGCCTGAGGAGAGACACATGGAACGAGAGGTTAATACGGTAATCGGGGGGAAGCTGTAACCTGTAACAAACCTCGTTCACTCTCCTCAGGACTTTAAATGGCCCCACAAACTGCGGGCCCAGCTTCCGGCAGGGCAGGTGGAGGGGCAGGTTTCGGGTCGAGAGCCAGATCCGGGGCCTCACTGCGAACACCGGGGCCTCACTGCGGTGACGGTCTGTGCTGTTTTTCTGGTGCAGCACGGCCCGCTGAAGGTGAACACGTGCAGCTTCCCATGTCTCCTCCGCGCGCCTGAACCAGTCGTCCACCGCAGGAGCCTCGGTCTTACTCTGATGCCAAGGCACCAGAACCGGCTGGTACCCCAGTACGCACTGGAAGGTAGAGAGGTTAGTGGAGGAGTGGCGGAGCGAGTTCTGTGCCATCTCGGCCCAGGGCACGAACGCCGCCCACTTCCCTGGCCGGTCCCGGCAATAAGACCGCAGAAACCTTCCCACATCCTGGTTTACTCTCTCCACCTGCCCATTACTCTCGGGGTGAAAACCTGAGGTGAGGCTGATCGAGACCCCCAGACGTTCCATGAACGCCTTCCATACCCTCGATGTGAACTGGGGACCTCGATCAGACACTATATTCTCAGGCACCCCGTAGTGCCGGAAGACGTGCGTAAACAAGGCCTCCGCAGTCTGTAGGGCCATAGGGAGACCGGGCAGAGGGAGGAGATGGCAGGACTTAGAGAACCGATCCACAACGACCAGGATCGCTGTGTTACCCTGTGAGAGGAGCAGATTGGAAAGGAAACAGGTGCGACCACAGCCGTTGTGGAACGGGTAAGGGGTGTAGCTTCCCTCTGGGCAGGTGCCTAGGAGCCTTACACTGGGCGCACACCGAGCAGTAGGAAACATAAACCCTCACGTCCTTAGCCAAGGTAGGCCACCAGTACCTCCCGCTCAAACAGCGCACTGTCCGACCAATCCCAGGATGACCAGAGGAGGGTGACGTGTCGGCCCAGTAGATCAACCGGTCACGGACAGCAGACGGGACGTACAGATGCCCAGCGGGACACTGGATGGGAGCGGGCTCTGCACGCAACGCCTGCTCAATGTCCGCGTCCAGCTCCCACACCACCGGCGCTACCAGGCAGGAGGCCGGAAGTATGATCCATGGGCCGCTCCTCTGTGTCATACAGCTGGGACAGTGCGTCTGCCTTCACGTTCTGGGAGCCTGGTCTGTAGGACAGGGTGAAAACAAAACGGGTGAAAAACATGGCCCACCTTGCCTGACGAGGGTTCAGTCTCCTCGCTGCCCGGATGTACTCCAGATTGCGGTGGCCAGTCCAGATGAGAAAAGGGTGTTTAGCCCCCTCAAGCCAATGTCTCCACGCCTTCAACGCGTTGACGACAGCCAACAGCTCCCGGTCCCCCACGTCATAGTTTTGCTACGCCGGGCTGAGCTTCTTCGAGAAGAAGGCACAGGGGCGGAGCTTCGGTGGCGTACCCGAGCGCTGCGAGAGCACAGCTCCTATCCCAGCCTCGGACGCGTCCACCTCCACTATGAACGCCAAAGAGGGATCCGGATGGGCCAGCACGGGAGCCGAGGTAAACAGAGCCCTCAGGTGACCAAAAGCCCTGTCGCCTCAGCCGACCACTGCAAACGTACCGGGCCCCCCTTCAGCAGTGAGGTAATGGGAGCCGCTACCTGACCAAAACTCCGGATAAACCTCCGGTAGTAGTTGGCAAACCCTAAGAACCGCTGCACCTCCTTCACCGCGGTGGGAGTCGGCCAATTACACACGGCTAACATACGGTCACTCTCCATCTCCACCCGAGGTGGAAATGCGGTACCCTAGGAAGGAGACGGACTGCTGGAAGAACAGGCATTTCTCAGCCTTGACGTACAGGTCATGCTCCAACAGGCGACCAAGCACCCTGCGCACCAGGGACACATGCTCGGCGCGTGTAGCGGAGTATATCAGAATGTCATCAATATACACCACTACACCCTGCCCGTGCAGGTCCCTGAAAATCTTGTCTATAAAGGCTTGGAAGACTGATGGCGCATTCATCAACCCGTATGGCATGACGAGGTACTCATAGTGCCCTGAGGTGGTACTGAAAGCCGTCTTCCACTCGTCTCCCTCCCGGATACGCAGCAGGTTGTAAGCGCTCCTGAGATCTAGTTTGGTGAAGAAGCGCGCCCCATGCATTGACTCAATCGCTGTGGCTATGAGCGGTAGCGGGTAACTATACCTCACAGTGATCTGGTTCAGGCCTCGATAGTCAATACACGGGCGCAGACCTCCCTCCTTCACAAAAAAGAAACTCGAGGAGGCGGGTGAAGTGGAGGACCGAATGTACCCCTGACGCAGGGATTCGGAGACATATGTTACCATAGCCGCCGTCTCCGCCTGTGAGAGGGGATACACGTGACTCCTGGGAAGTGCAGCGTCTACCAGGAGATTTATCGCACAATTGCCCCGTCGATGGGGTGGTAATTGAGTCGCCTTCTTTTTGGATAAGGCGAGAGCCAAATCGCCATATTCAGGGGGAATGCGCACGGTGGAGACCTGGTCTGGACTTTCCACCGTAGTAGCACCAACGGAAACCCCTAAACACCTCCCCGAGCACTCTTGCCAAGAAACAGTGGGGTCATGACAAGCTAACCAGGGTAGGCCTAGCACCACGGGACATGCAGGAGAGTCAATGAGGAAGAGACTAATTCTCTCCTTGTGAACCCCCTGCGTCACCATGCCCAGAGGAGCGGTGGCATCCCTAATCAACCCTTACCCTAATGGTTGACTATCTAAGGCGTGAACGGGGAAGAGCACAGCCATGGGAACAATGGGGATCCCTAAACTATGGGCGAACGATCTATCTATAAAATTCCCAGCCGCGCCTGAATCGACGAGTGCCTTATGCTGGGAATGCGGGGAAAACTACAAAAACATATGTGCAACAGAGGGCTCTGGGTGAGAATGGTGCCGGCTTACCTGGTGTGACGCCAGAGTGCCCTGCCTGCTGCCTCGATTCCCAGAGGAACCAACCCGGCACCGACCGGCAGTGTGACCTCTGCGGCCACAGATGGTGCACGAGCTGGAACCTCCTCCGGTCTCCCTGCGCACCGCACCTCCCAGCTCCATGGGTATCGGAGAGGTGCGGGGGGATGGAACCGACAGACCCCGATCTGGACGTCCGTGGGTAGCCAGCAGGTTATCCAGCCGGATGGACAGGTCCACCAGCTGGTCGAAGGTGAGGGTGGTGTCTCTGCAAGCCAACTCCCAACGGATGTCCTCGTGCAAACTGCAATGATAATGATCGATCAGGGCCCTGTCGTTCCATCCTACGCCGGCGGCCAGGGTCCGAAACTCCAGGGCGAACTCCTGGGCGCTCCTCGTCCCCTGCCTCAGATGGAAGAGGCGCTCCTCGAAATGGTCCAACGCTGCATCTCCCTCTCCCCACTTGGTGTTGGCCCACTCCAGGGCTTTCCCAGAGAGGCACGAGACGAGGGTGGATACCCTCTCACGGCCCGAAGGAGCTGGGTGGACGGTTGCCAGGTATAGGTCGAGCTGCAACAGGAACCCCTGGCAGCCTGCAGCCGACCCGTCGTATTCCCGGGGAAGGGCGAGACGAATCCCACTGGGACCAGGAGAAGGGGGGGCGAGTAGTGGAGACCCCGGTTGTGCTGGTGGAGGCTCTGGAAGAACTCCCTGTCTCTCCCAGCGTTCCATTGTTTGGACAACGCGGTCCATGGTGGTGCCAAGATGGTGGAGCATCGCCGCGTGGATTTTGATTAGTAGATTTTGATAGAAAACACTCTAAAGTTTCCAAAACTGTTAAAATAATGTCTGTGAGTATAACAGAACTCATATGGCAGGCGAAAACCTAAGAAAAATCCAACCAGGAAGTGGGAATTCTGAGGTTTGTAGTTTAAGTGAATGCCTATCGAATATCCAGTGTCTGTGGGGTCAGATTGCACTTCCTAAGGCTTCCACTAGATGCCAACAGTCTTTAGAATGTTGTTTCAGGCTTCTACTATGAAAGGGGAGCGAATAAGAGCTGTTTGAACCAGTGGTCTGGCTGAAAGCCTTTAGCTAAGTCTCGCGCGCAGCCGTGAGCACGAGCTCCGTTCCTTTTCCTTTCTAAAGACAAAGGAATTGTCCGGTTGGAATATTACTGAATATTTATGATAAAAACACCCTAAGGATTGATTAGAAACATCGTATGACATGTTTCTACAAACTCAAATGGAACTTTTTTGACTTTGTCTAGACTTTGTGCCCGTGCATTGTGCATTTGGATTACTAGACTAAAGGAGGTATTTGGACATAAAGATTAACTTTATCGAACAAAACAAACATTTATTGTCTAACATGGAGACCTGGGAGTGCCATCAGATGAAGATCATCAAAGGTTAGTGATTCATTTTAATGCTATTTCTGACTTTTGTGACACCTCTCCTTGGTTGGAAAATGGCTGTATGGTTTTGTGGCTAGGCGCTGACCTAACATAATCGCATGGTGTGCTTTAGCCGTAAAGCCTTTTTGAAATCGGACACAGCGGCTGGATTAACAAGAAGTGTATCTTTAATCGTATGTATAACACTTGTATCTTATATCAATGTTTATGATGAGTATTTCTGTAATTTGATGTGGCTCTCTACATTTTCACCGGATGTTTGTTTGAGACAATGCATTTCCGAACATAACACGCCAATTTCAAATGAGGTTTTTGGACATAAAGATTAACTTTATCGAACAAAACAAACATTTATTGTCTAACACAGAGTCCTGGGAGTGCCATCAGATGAAGATCATCAAAGGTTAGTGATTAATTCTAACGCTATTTCTAAATTTTGTGACACCTCTCCTTGGTTGGAAAATGGCTGTGTGGTTTTGTGGCTAGGCGCTGACCTAACATAATCGCATGGTGTGCTTTAGCCGTAAAGCCTTTTTGAAATCGGACACTGTGGTTGGATTAACAAGAAGTGTATCTTTAAAATGGTGTATAATACTTGTATGTTTGAGGAATTTTAATTATGAGATTTCTGTTGTTTGAATTTGGCGCCCTGCAATTTCACTGGCTGTAGGCCAGGTGTTCCGCTAGCGGAACCCCCTTCCCAGAAAGGTTAAGGATTCTATATAAAAAGTTGGTCCAACATTAAACCAACTCGGAAGTTCAGACGTTCAAAGTTCCTCCATAGAAGCTGCTGCTCCGTAGGTATGACTCTGTGGGCCTAATTCAGATAATGCATGTCATAAAATGCCCAGTGCTTCCTCAATCCTCACTAGCTCTCTCCTCGCCCTCAAAGTTGCAATTGCATCTCGAACCCTACACTGACTGGCAGCACAGTGTGTGTGTTTGTCTTTCATTATGATTACACCAGGCTGTTACGGCAAAATACAATTTGCTCTTTACAGCTTTGCTATAGGCCTACGGATTAAATTGCTTACCCGCACCACAGCAAGCTGCTCTATCTGCTCCACCTAATTTAACGTCGAACGATATGTAAAAACATATATATTTGAGAGATTTATAAAGGAACAGAAAGGATTTATATAAACCAGTACATTTTGGGGGTTCGCACCGGTTCAGAACTTTATTTTCCTAGACAAAACAGTGGGACGGAACAAAAAAAAAATATAGCTTTGGTTAAGAAATAATAGATTGAACAATAATTTTGGTTCCAGCCTCTATCCCACTGCTTTGTATGTATGACATGTATGAGTACTTTTCAAACAATGCTTTCTAAAAATGCTGTGGTGCTTACAAACATAATGGGAAAGGTTGTAGTAGACGTAAACCATCCCAGGAGAGTTCACACCTCTTTCACTCTGAGCATTATTCCGATGACTGAAAACACCCATTAACACTTGAAACCAAATTAAATGGGTTATTGATTGTCCATTGGCTTTAGGCCAATTCTAGAAGTAGGCCTTGTTAAGATTTATCTTAGCTCAGAAGGGCTCTGAAATGAGAAGTAGGTACAAGGGCATTAATAGTTCAAAGGTGTCTATTATCGATGAGTTTCTTATACCTGAGAACACAAACATTTGTAATTAAATCAAATCAGCTAATCAGAAAAAGTAAAATAACATGTACAACATTCAAGACAAACATTGTTCAATACTGACACAATTTTTTTGAATTGTATTGATCATAATGCTTTATGGTGTAGAGGTCCAACCTATAAGCTTCTAATTGTATTTGACCATTATATTGGCAGTTTATTGTGTTCATCAACATGTCCTGCGTGCCAAATCAATTTTTAATGGAGAGCAATTTCATACATTGATCAAATTACCTCAAAAGAGAGAGTGGGAAGGGGAGGATTGCACCTAGCTACAGTTTGTACGCCAGATATGTGATAACTATGTTTTCATTGGTGGGTGTTACAGGTTAGCTTATATAAAACGCCATACTTACGCGAAATGCTTACTTACAAGCCCTTAACCAACAATGCAGTTTTAAGTAAAGAAAATAGTGTTAACTGAAGTAAAAAAGAAAAAAATACAAATAAAGGGGCGGCAGGTAGCCTAGTAGTTAGAGCATTGGGCCAGTAACCAAAAGGTTGCTGGCTTGAATCTCCGAGCTGACAAGGTAAAAATGTATTGATTTTCCCATGATGTCAAGCAAAGAGGCACTGAGTTTGAAGGTAGGCCTTGAAATACATCCACAGGTACACCTCCAATTGACTCAAATGATGTCAATTAGCCTATCAGAAGCTTCTAAAGCCATAACATCATTTTCTGGAATTTTCCAAGCTGTTTAAAGGCACAGTCAACTTAGTATATGTAAACTTCTGACCCATTAGAATTGTGATACAGTGAATTATAAGTGAAATAACCTATCTGTAAACAATTGTTAGAAAAATGACTTGCCATGCACAAAGAAGATGTCCTAACCGACTTGCCAAAACTATAGTTTGTTAACAAGAAATTTGTGGAGTGGTTGAAAAATTTGTTTTAATGATTCCAACCTAAGTGTATGTAAACTTCCGACTTCAACTGTACATGTAGGTAGAGGTAAAGTGACTATGCATGGATAATAAACAGAGAGTAACATCAGCGTAAAAATGGGGGGGACTGCAAATAGTCCGGGTAGCCATTTGATTAGCTGTTCAGGAGTCTTATGGCTTGGGGGTAGAAGCTGTTAAGAAACCTTTTGGACCTAGACTTGGCGCTCTGGTACAGCTTGCCGTGTGGTAGCAGAGAGAACAGTTTATGACTAGGGTGGCTGGAGTCTTTGGCAATTTTTGGGGCCTTTCTCTGACACCGCCTGGTACAGAGGTCCTGTATGTCAGGAAGCTTGGCCCCAGTGATGTACTGGGCCGTACGCACTACCCTCTGTAGTGTCTTGAAGTCGGAGGTCGAGCAATTGCCATATCAGGCGGTGATGCAACCAGTCAGGATGCTCTCAATGGTGCAGGTGTAGAACATTGAGGACCCATGCCAAATCTTTTCAGTCTTCTGAGGGGGAATAGGAGTTGTCATGCCGTCTTCATTACATTTCCATTTCCATTTAAGTCATTTAGCAGACGCTCTTATCCAGAGCGACTTACAAATTGGTGCATTCACCTTATGATATCCAGTGGAACAACCACTTTACAATAGTGCATCTAACTCTTTTAAGGGGGGGGGGGGGTTAGAAGGATTACTTTATCCTATCCTAGGTATTCCTTAAAGAGGTGGGGTTTCAGGTGTCTCCGGAAGGTGGTGATTGACTCCGCTGACCTGGCGTCGTGAGGGAGTTTGTTCCACCATTGGGGTGCCAGAGCAGCGAACAGTTTTGACTGGGCTGAGCGGGAACTGTACTTCCTCAGAGGTAGGGAGGCGAGCAGGCCAGAGGTGGATGAACGCAGTGCCCTTGTTTGGGTGTAGGGCCTGATCAGAGCCTGAAGGTACGGAGGTGCCGTTCCCCTCACAGCTCCGTAGGCAAGCACCATGGTCTTGTAGCGGATGCGAGCTTCATGACTGTCTTGACTGTCTTGGTGTGTTTGGACCATAATAGTTTGTTGGGGATGTGGACACCAACGAACTTGAAGCTCTCAACCTGCTCCACTACAGCCCCGTCGATGAGAATGGGGGCGTGCTCTGTCAATCTCTTTCCTGTAGTCCACAATCATCTCTTTTGTCTTGATCTTATTGAGGGAGAGGTTGTTATCCTGGCACCGCCCTGCCAGGTCTCTGACCTCCTCCCTATAGGCTGTGTCATCGTTGTCGGTGATCAGGCCTACCAATGTTGTGTCGTTGGCAAACTTAATGATGGTGTTGGAGTCATGCCTGGTTATGCAGTCATAGATGAACAGGGAGTAGAGAATGGGACTAAGCACGCACGCCCGAGGGGCCCCCGTGTTGAGGATCAGCGTGGCAGATGTGTTGTTGCCTACACTTACCTCTTGGGGGCGGCCCGTCAGGAAGTCCAGGATCCATTTACAGAGGGAGGTGTTTAGTCCCAGGGTCCTTAGCTTATTGATGAGATTCCTGGGCACTATGGTATTGGTCTGTGGTCAATGAACAGCATTCTCACATAAGTGTTATTTTGTTCAGGTGGGAAAGGGCAGTGTGGAGTGCAATAGAGATTGCATCATCTGTGGATCTGTTGGGGCAGTATGCAAATTGGAGTGGGTCTAGGAATTCTGGGATGATGGTGTTGATGTGAGCCATGACCAGCCTTTCAAAGCACTTCATGGCTACAGACGTGAGTACTACGGGTCGGTAGTCATTTACGCAGGTTACCTTGGTGTTCTGGGCACAGGGACTATGGTGGCCTGCTTGAAACGGTCAGCCTTGTGAATATTGACCTGTTTAAAGGTCTTACTCACATCAGCTATGGAGTGTGATCACATAGTTGTCCGGAACAGCTGATGCGCTCATGCATGCTTCAGTGTTGCTTGCCTCGAAGCGAGCATTGAAGTTATTGAGCTCATCTGGTAGGTTCGTGTCACTGGGCAGCTCGCAGCTGTGCTTCCCTTTGTAGTCCATAGTAGTTTGCAAGCCCTCCCACATCTTATGAGTGTTGGAGCCGGTGTAGTATGATTCAATCTTAGTCCTGTATTGACACTTTGCCTGTTTGATGGTTCATCGGAGGGCATAGCGGGATTTCTTATAAGTGTCCGGGTTAGGGTCCCGCTCCTTGAAAGCAGCAGCTCTACCCTTTAGCTTAGTACGGATGTTGCCTGTATTCCATGGCTTCTGGTTGGGATATGTACTGTCACTGTGGGGACGATGTCATCGATGCACTTATTGATGAAGCCAATCCGGGAACATATTCCAGTCTGTGCTAGCAAAACAGTCCTGTAGCTTAGCATTAACTTTGCTTGTAAGCCGGAATCAGGAGGATAGAATTATGGTCAGATTTGCCAAATGGACGGCGAGGGAGAGCTTTGTATGCGTCTCTGTGTGTGGAGTAAAGGTTGTCTAGAGTATTTTTCCCTCTGGTTGCACATTTAACATTCTGGTAGAAATGAGATAAAACGGATTTAAGTTTCCCTGCATTAAAGTCCCCGGCCACTAGGAGCGCCGCCTCTGGATGAGCATTTTCTTGTTTGCTTATGGCCTTATACAGCTCGTAGAGTGCTGTCTTAGTGCTAGCATTGGTTTGTGGTGGTAAATAGACAGCTACGAAAAATATAGATGAAAAATCTCTTGGTAAATAGTGTGGTCTACAGCTTATCATGAGATACTCTACCTCAGGCGAGCAAAACCTCTAGACTTCCTTAATATTAGATTTGGTGCACCAGCTGTTATTTACAAATAGACACAGACCGCCACCCCTTGTCTTACCGGAGGCAGCTGTTCTGTCTTTTTGATGGACCGAAAACCCCGCCAGCTGTACGTTATCCATGTTGTCGTTCATCGACAACTCAGTGAAACATAAGATATTACAGTTTTGAATGTCCCGTTGGTAGGATAGTCTTGATCGGAGCTCATCCATTTTGTTACCCAATGATTGCACGTTGGCTAATAGGACTGATGGTACACTAACCTGCTCTTGGCGATTCTGTCTTCATTCTCGATTCGGGGAAAAGGTATCTTAAAGATGTCCGTATCCAGTTGCAGGTGGTTCTGCAAAAACCAGAGAATGATATAAAATCCATGTTCTGTACCGCATGAGAAGGTTCCTCACCATTTTAGCTGCTGCACATCTAGCATTTCCCAGCATCTTTGCAGGAACAAGTCGTTTCTTTGCGATGTGGCCACGCGCAGAATTAGATGACAGCACGTCACACAGTGCGACCAAAACAAAGATCTACACACCCGCAAGAGGCATTTCTCACACGGTACAAAACATGAATTCAATATCTTTGAGTTTTCTCTGCCAACAGGAACAATGTCCCAATCATTCTCATGGCCATCTCTCTCCCACTTCACGTGTTGCCAAATTCTAATGTCCCACAGTGCTTTGCTCCTGCCTGTGTGATGTCTGGACCACCTGCCTGGGAAATCCAATCTCCAAAGCAGGATGTGTGGTGATAGTGATGACAATAAATGAGGAAAGCTCCCGCTGAGAAAAGCTTTTGTCGTCTCCCCCTAATAGAAACTTTAAACAGCAGGGCTACTGTGGCAATGGATTTACATGGTTCACGGATGATCAATGCAACAAGGTAGGCTACAAAAGTGACACTTACAATTAATGGAGATTAGAATGTATGGTAGCTGACAGAAGTCATGGTACAGTAGCAATAAGAGGCATGATTTGGAAGCACTAAAGTCTATCTTTTTTTATGTATTGTCTTTATACCATGTTTCAGGTAACTTATTTTAGTGAATTTACATGTCAACTCTTTGTTTTGATCAAAATAAGCCCACAAGGACCTCTTAATATGCATGGTTTGATTGCCTGCGTATGGGACAAAGTTCAAGGGTCAGGATTAGTATAGTTCCGGTTGCAGGACCTAACATGAGCTCGAAGGCGTGTGCGAGGGCATGACTACCCTAAATTCTATTGTGGTCAATGTTAGGCTTAGGGATGGTCATTTTAACAGTATTTATTCGAATAGTCTATGTCCACCGGCAGCAATTTCATCTCCTGGCATTGCTCTGGTGGCCAACAGCATGCTCATAACAATGTCAAAGCGAGCCAGCGAGACCTTTCCTTTCCTCGATCGGTTGTCACACTGCTTCGGGTTGTCATATCGGTTGTCATTTCATCACAGATATACTTGCATAAAGTTCATATTTCAGAACTATTTTGCCTCGTCTCACTCACCGGAATGAAATCGTCAATGCTGACATGGCTCGCTTCGCCTCAAGTCGCTCGCCATCCATTGAAAATGAATGACTTCCTATATTTCGGGGAACCTTCCATCTTAGAGGGCAATGCCCTCCAAAGTGTGAGGCCACAGGTGTACTGGAGTCAACAACTGGGGCAGTTGGATGGATACAGCTCTGTTATCACCGAGAAACACGAGTGTATCTGGAGTTCAGATGTGACTGCCAACCGTAGTGATCCGTGACTCTAAGCACAATTAATCCCTCGCCTGATCTCTCCAAGAAAGAAACAAAAGAGATAAAAATAAATCCCTCAATCCTCTCCACGCTTTCATATAATAAGATCTCTCGTTCTCTCATACACGTATTTAGTAGAGCAAGAGAGAGGAGGAGAGAAGAAGGGCAGAGAACAGAGAGAGGGATGAGGTATTTGGATTGCGGGGGGGGGATAAGAAGGGGTAGACCAAGGCAGGGGAGGTGAGGTCAAACGTCACTGTCTCAGGCAATTTCGCTGTCAAAGGCCAAACTAGGGATTACAGGTGGATTTTTATCAAGGTTCAATAAGAGATGATAGTGTTGGAGAACAAGCCTGACACAGGCAACATTTGGCATATAACATTAAAATTATGTAATTTTCTGGTGGAGGAGACCAGATTATATAACCAGATTACAACCAGGTAAAGACGTCTTTTTTTTCCAGGGCAACATCAAGACGTCATGGAGAATGCTGCACCCCCCCCCCCCCCCCCCCCCCTCCCATCCAATAATTCCAATCACATTAAGTCTCGGCCTTCATGGAGTAAGTCACACGCTTCAGGAAATAAGAGTGGCTGCCTCCTGGTAATGAAGAAATTAATTCACTGGGATAAGTAGGTGCATCGTACAATGCCCACATTCTCCCTCACAGTAGTAATCCCTATGACGTCTCTCAATAGATAATCCTTACCCCAAACCCTATCCGTATGGCATGATATTCCATATATTGCGCATTGTGGATCTATTAGGTAATGATGAAATAAACAGTCATCTATGGCATATGCCTTCCAAGAGTGATATAGTACATTATGCCATGTACGCCCAATCCAAACCAATCTATACATTTACAGAGAGGCTATTTTAGTAGAATCACACACACATTACCCAGCCTCTCCTGTTTAGCAACAGACTTGTCTGCAAACACGTTCAGTCACACCCGCTCAGCACAGGGCCCATAAAAGATGGCATCCTTAAACAAAAGTGAAAATGACTGGCTGGCACGCCCAAGGTCTAATTTGGGTGACGAAACCTATAGCGGGGAGAGCTGGGAGGATGGCGGAGGCGGCCACCCACCGACGATGCCATTCTGGTAAGTTATGATTCAGCCATCAGACTCTGCGCAGGCGGCTGTGGCTTTAACGCCTCCCTCCAGGACGGTTCTAGGAGAAGGAAAACATCATGAAAAGGTAATAACCGTCATAAAGCAGCCGCTGACAGGCTAGAAACATAACATCTGTCTGTCTGTCTGTCTGTCTGTCTGTCTGTCTGTCTGTCTGTCTGTGAGGAGTCTCTTTCTGATGTAGTTCATGGAGATGAGAGCGAGAGGTTGAACCCAGGTCTCCTGCATGCCACACAACAAGACTGAAATCAATTGTTGAGGCATTTACTCCAGGAGCAAACGCAACATACAAGTCACAGTTGCGTACACGTCCCGTCGTTGGCCATAATGGTTCGGTTTAGGCCTATGCTTAGCGGGCAAAGCTGATCAGTTGGCTTCACTGCAACCAGTTTGCAACCGTTTTTTTTTTTTTTACCACCGGGTGGTAGGGAGAGATGATCTGAAATAAGTAAAAGAGGGCAAAAAAGTATTCTTCATCTTTGAATCCCTACCTGACCGTTCTGTCACTCTCTCCAGAGATTTGAGCTCAACACACACAACCAGACAAGAATTGAAATTGACAGGCACCAGGCCAAATTACTGCTCACCCAGCTTGGTGGATAAATTGATCAGTCACGGATGAGAAGCAGCGTGGACACACACTGATACACATGACATGTTCCGTGACTGGGACATTTGCTCATGCATGAATTGGTGAACAACTGGGTTTGGGCAATAAAATAAAACGCATCACAGCGGGCAAAACTGGATACAATCCCGTCAGTCTGACGTCTTCTGTGACATCATGGGTCAGGTTGTTCAATGGACATTGTGAGACGGAAAATATGTCTTTACCTGGCTGTAATCTGGTTACATCAGTTCAACGAAACAACCAGTTCACAACCAGAAAAATACAGCATTTTGACATCCCATGTCAAATTTCCTCAGCCTGAAGTGTCCCCACTTGCAACATCAAATAGCTAGCTTTTCGGTGGTGCCGACTGGTAAGACACTTTGGGAGAGTGGTCAAGTGTGCTAGCAAGGCAAAAGTCCTGGGTTAGAGCCATGGCGTGAGCCAAATGAGGAGGAAGCGGAACTTGCTAAGCAAGCAGTGTGACGTCTGTAACACATGCATTGTAACCATTGCTATCCAGAAGAGTGAGACGTATTCTCTGGCTCTGCTTACTCAGGGGTAGTTAGTTTGAGTTCAGTGGCAGCTCCCTGACTTTGTTTACTGCCAAACCTCCCTCCAAAGCCCTGAAGTGAGTTGCGGTCTGCGAGATGAAATAAATTGCCTTTTGAGAAACACGACTACGTCATAAAAAAGATCCGCTCTTTAACGCTCAAAAATGCCACGCCAGGAGGCGTTCTGCCGGAGTGCTTTTTGAGCTTTAATAAACGAGTGGTCTTAAAATAAATTCTGTCTAGGTGGACAGCAAGTTCAGTTCACTTCCAAACTTTACCTAGAGTGAGTCGATGACCCTTGGTTATTTTTAATGCAGGGCTCTGTAAAAAAGTGCTTCATAAAAGATGCAGGTGGACGCTCAGCCGCTGTGCGCGCTTTTTACGTTGTTCCTGGACTGGTGTTAGTGTACCGCTGTGCTCGCTTTTACGCAGTGTTACTGCACTGGGGTTATTGTAGCTCATACTGAAGAGAATGTGAAGATGGATGCCTTTCAATGCATGTTTTTCATCATTCAATTACATATAGTAGGCCAGAATCACTCAATACGGCTATGAAACCACATTCAACCGGTAATGCTTGCATTTATTTTTCAACTTTTGACCTAACAATATCTATTTCCCTGTTAATTGTTGTCTCGTCTCGTCTCGAATCCAGAACCAGTTTCTGTTCCAGGCGGTATATCAAATGAATACAGAGGAGCCAGGTTAGCATTCCGTTTACTCTCCCTCCCTTCTCCTTCCACAGGTCTATGTCCATTCTTGTAGGATACCAGGGGTTGCAGATCAAAGTTGGACATGTGTTTGAGGGGTGGTGGAGTGTGACTGGTCCCTTATTTCCATATCCCAGGTAGGTAGCGCCCCCTTTCCCATTTGCACACATTCACCCAAGGTAGATCCAACATACCAATTCTACACTACCCTGCATTCCCCCACGCCAGCTACTTTTTTAATTTGGCTACTTCACATTTTTGGTGAACACAAATTCCCACCATATACCAACAAGCCTTTGACCGACTACCTTGTGGTGTAAACTGGGTGGCCACGTGGGAAGCTGAGCACAAACCCAGGATGCTCCACTTTCACTGGTTTTCCTGGTCATGTGACGGGCCACCGCACAGTTCAGTCAAATTGAACCCACTTGGTCTTTGACCAGCTGATAGGCTGAGCCATGAATATGAGTATGACACACATAACTGTAATAAACAAATAAATCAATCAAGGAACCATGGGCGGGTGCACTGGCGGACTTACCATTAGGCAGAAGAGGCGATTGCCTCAGGCCTCACATTATCCAGGGGCCTCGAGATAAAAAATAAAAAAAGTATGCTCCACTCAAGGCATAATAATGAATCAAAAAATTCCCGTTCAAAATCTGTTTAATTAAACAAGATCGATTTTTTTAGTTGCATGGGCTGCGTCTCAATCCACCGCATCCGCCGATATCGCCCTTCCTCATCTGCGGTGGAAGGTGGCATAGCTACAGCGGTGTTTGTCAGACCAGGAGACATCTCGAAAATGGATCTTTTCACAAAAACGTCTGTAGCGTCCGAACAGTTTGGAGAGATGAGACTCTCGTGAACATGATGGTGTTCTCCGTTTTTTTCTCTACGACCCCCATAAGACTCACGAGACTCGTCCGAAGGTAACACTGTACATGGGCCGAAAAATGAATGGAGGTGAATAGGGCATTTCCACATCAAAGGTATACAGGCAATTCCACGTTTCTTTCCATCCTGAGCTTTCTTACACTATATATATACAAAAGTATGTGGACACCCCTTCAAATTAGTGGATTCGGCTATTTCAGTCACACCCGTTGCTGACAGGTGTATAAAACCGAGCACACATTCATGCCATCTCCATACACAAACATTGGCAGTAGAATGGTCTTACTGAAGAGCTCAATGACTTTCAACGTGGCACCTTCATAGGATGCCACCTTTCCAACAAGTCAGTTCATCAAATTTCTGCCCTGCTAGAGCTTCTCCGGTCAACTGTAAATGCTGTTATTGTGAAGTGGAAACATCGAGGCGCAACAACAGCTCACAAGCTCACAAGCTCCCAGAATGGGGCAGCCTCGTGCTGAAGTGCGTAGTCCTCGGTTGCAACACTCACTACCGAGTTCCAAACAGCCAATGGAAGCAACGTCAGCACAAGAACTGTTCGTCGGGAGCTAAGAGCACCATGCGCAATACCAAGGGTCGGCTTGAGTGATGTAAAGTTCGCCGCCATTGGACTCTGGAACAGTGGAAACACGTTCTCTGGAGTGATGAATCACACTTCACCATCAGGTAGTCCAACGGACAAATCTGAGTTTGGCGGATGCAAGGACAACTCTACCTGCCTGAATGCATAGTGCCAACTGTAAAGTTTGGTGGAGGAGGTCCGCTGTCTCCCATCGGCAATATTTTGATTGGATGCTACGTTTCAAGAACCCTCTCCACATGCCCGTTGGTGCTACTTGTTATATTTGTCACTGTTTTCAAACCAAGGACACATTTTGCAGAGTATGGTTCATGGAGGAAAATCTTAATTCTGTTTGTCAGAAGTGTGCTCTATACACAAAATCGACATATTAAAACCCTATCAAAATATGTTGATGTAAGTTATTTCCCAGCCATCCTCACCATAGACTGTAAAAAGAATCGTCATGCACTGTTGCAACTACGACAGTAATCTAGTGAGCACTATTTGAGCTCCGCTTAAGCAAGGCGTTTGATCGGTTTGACGTGTAGCGAGACATCACTGATCCCCGCACCGATTTAGCTATTTTTCTGTCATGAATTTCCCCACGCTTACTCGTATTAGGGAAGCCTGGTTCTCGACGAGGCTAGCTTAGTAGAAACAAATCCCCGGGCCCTTAAGTATAAAGACTGGTGCTGATGATAATACTGCCATCGTTGTCGAGACAGAGGCAGAGGACATGTATGTGTAGCCCATGTATCTGATGCTGTCTGGCCAATTGTTTTGGCCAGACAGCATCAGATACATGGGCTACATACACTGAGTGTACAAAACATTAAGAACACCTTCATAATATTGAGTTGACTCCTGATGCTTCCCACAGTTTTGTCAAGTTTGCTGCATGTCCAGTGGGGGGTGGACCATTCTTGTTAGACGAGGGAAAATGTTGAGCGTTAAAAAGACAGCAGCGTTGCATTTATTGACACAAACCGGTGTGCCTGGCACCTAACTCCCACACCCCATTCAAAGGCACTTAAATATTTTGTCTCGCACATTCACCCTCTTAATGGCACATACATCCATTTCTCAATTGTCTCAAGGCTGAAAAATCCTTCTTTAACCTGTCTCCTCCCCTTCACCTACACTGATTGAAGTGGATTTAACAAGCGACATAAATAAGGCATTATTGCTTTCACCTGGATTCACCTGGTCAGTCTATGTCATGGAAAGAGCAGGTGTTCTTAATGTTTTGTACACTCGGTGTATAGTAAGACAGAGGGGCGCTGTTTCGCTCACGCGGATGCTTTGTTTGTTGAACACATTTTCAGCCACCAGAGAATTAAATGAAATTTGGCAGGTGCACAGTGCATTGTTTAGATGTTGGAATTATTTTGGATGAATGTGTGAAGGTTACCTACTTATTGAAGTGATTTGTTTGGCAATCAGATGAAAACATCTTGACTGGTTGTGTTCATGGCACATTAAAAGGTAATACATTTTTACAGATAAATTATGTATTTACTATAAAACCCATGAAAAGATGTTCTTGCATGCGTTTGAGGCCTTCAAATCACTAAGTCTGCCCTCGGGCGGGTGGTTGAGAGAGAAATCTGTAATGAAATGAAATGTTGTTGGAGCCTGGATCGTGTTCATTAGGGCACATGTAACAGTACAACTTTAAACCGTCCCCTCGCCCCGACACGGGCGCGAACCAGGGACCCTCTGCACACATCGACAACAGTCACCCACGAAGCGTCGTTACCCATCGCTCCACAAAAGCCACGGCCCTTGCAGAGCAAGGGGAAACACTAGTTCTAGGTTTCAGAGCAAGTGACGTAACTGATTGAAACGCTATTAGTGCGTACCCGCTAACTAGCTAGCCATTTCACATCCGTTACACTCACCCCCCTTTCAACCTCCTCCTTTTCCGCAGCAACCAGTGATCCGGGTCAACAGCATCAATGTAACAGTAACTTTACGTCCGTCCCCTCGCCCCGACCGGGCGCGAACCAGGGACCCTCTGCACACATCGACAACAGTCACCCACGAAGCGTCATTACCCATCGCTCCACAAAAGCCACGGCCCTTGCAAAGCAAGGGGAAACACTAGTTCTAGGTTTCAGAGCAAGTGACGTAACTGATTGAAACGCTATTAGCACGTACCCGCTAACTAGCTAGCCATTTCACATCCGTTACACACAGCATAGCAAAAAGTTTTGCAACGGTAAACTAGAACTCCCCATTTCACTCTGCTTAATGAATTGTATGCAGAGCAAGTGTTGGCAACAAAGTAGATTATTATTCCAATAGCTTTAGGGTTACCTTAGGGTAGGTTTAGATTAACAATTAGGGGAGGTTAAGTGTATTTTAGAGTTATTCCATCTGTACTGCAGTGTCATTTCCCCCTTCTCGTCATTAGACAGTTTATGGGCAGATTGAAATGGCATAGTTTGGCCATTCCCATTCCAATCATATACAATGACAATGTCTTGGAGAGGAGAAACTTCGTGGTAGGTCAGTTTTAATATTGTTAACAACTGATAAAACACAAACATTCTGAATAAACCCGCAGTGTGGTTTTCGTTTAGCTGCAATCGAGTTGGGGCCTTCCGTCCTCCCCCAACCTTCCGATAGATTATCAGAAGGACATGACGTCCACACAGCCCAGTTTGGACACACCTACTCATTCAAGGGTTTTTCTTTATTATTACTATTTTCTACATTGTAGAATAATAGTGAAGATGTCAAAACTATGAAATAACACATATGGAAACATGTAGTAACCAAAAAAGTGTTACGCAAATCTAAATATATTTTAGATATTAGATTCTTCAAAGTAGCCACCCTTTGCCATGTTGACAGCTTTGGAATGCTTTTGCAACAGTCTTGAAGGAGTTCCCACATATGCTGAGCACTTGTTGGCTGCTTTTCCTTCATTCTGCGGTCCAACTCATCCCAAACCATCGCAATTGGTTTAAGGTCAGGTGATTATGGAGGCCAGCGGTTGGATCCAAAAATCTCAGACCAAAGAACTGATTTTCACTGGTACAATGTCCATTGCTCGTGTTTCTTGGCCCAAGCAATTCGAACATGAAAGCCTGATTCATGCAGTCTACTCTGAACAGTTGATGTTGAGATGTGTCTGTTACTTGAACTCTGTGAAGCATTTATTTGGGCTGGTAACTCTAATGAACTTATCTTCTGCAGCAGAGGTAACTCTGGGTATTCCTTTCCTGTGGGGGTCCTCATGAGAGCCAGTTTCATCATAGCTCTTGATGGTTTTTGCAACTGCACTTGAAGAAACTTTCAAAGTTCTTGAAATTCTCCACATTGACTGACCTTCATGTCTTATAGTAATGATGGACTGTTGTCTCTCTTTGCTTATTTGAGCTGTTCTTGCCATAATATGGACATGGTCTTTTAGCAAATAGAGCTATCTTCTGTATACCACCCCTACCTTGTCACACCAGGACTGATTGGCTCAAACACCTTAAGAAGGAAATAAATTCCAATTAACTTTTAACTAGGCACCGCTGTTAATTGAAATGCATTCCAGGTGACTACCTCATGAAGCTAGTTGAGAGAATGTCAAGAGTGTGAAAATGTGTCATCAAGGCAAAGGGTGGCTACTTTGAAGAATCTCAAATATGAAATATATTTTGATTTGTTTAACACTTTTTTGGTTACTACATGATTCCATATGTGTTATTTCATAGTTTTGATGTCTTCACTATTATTTTACATTGTAGAATTGAAAAAAAATAAGATAAACCCTGGAATGAGTAGGTGTGTCCAAACGTTTGACTGGTACTGTATATGTCACAGGCATATGTCACGGGTGTATAGTGTATACTTTTTATGGTCTGGAAGTACTCGAGAGCACATCATAAATCGATCAACTCCAAGAAATTGGTGTACGATACACTCCATGGACAGAATAAAATGTGCATGCAGTGCTTTCTGACTGACAACCATACTGTAATTGAACTAATAATTTGCTTGCACACAACTCAGATTCAGTGCAACATTCCAAGGTATGTTGGTAAGGACTGGCTCTAAACCATTGGGAGAGAACAGTGGAATGAAAATGTTGGCGCCACAATGACCACATCCTTGGTCTGGCCTGTTGTAAATGGTAAGAGTACGCTCTCTTGTGTACTAAGCATGTATTGCAATGAAAAGCAAACAACTGAACATGGCCTACAGTCCACAAATAGGTAAAGGGAAGGGAAAAGGGGTAACCTAGTCAGTTGTACAACTGAATGCATTCAACCTAAATGTGTCTTCCGCATTTAAAACAACCCCTCTGAATCAGAGAGGTGCGAGGGGCTGCCTTAATCCTGAGTGGCGCAGTGGTCTAAGGCACTGCATCTCAGTGCTAGAGGCGTCACTACAGACCCTGGTTCGATCCCGGGCTGTATCACAACCGATCGGGAGTCCCACAGGGCGACCCACAATTGGCCCAGCGTCATCCGGCTTAGTGGAGGGTTTTGCCGGGGTAGGCCGTCATTGTAAATAATAATTTGTTCATGACTTGCCTAGTTAAATAAAAAATAAAATAGAATGACATCCATGTCTTCGGTGCCCGGGGAACAGTGGGTTAACTGCCTTGCTCAGGAGCAGAACGACAGGTTTTTACCTTGTCAGCTCGGGGATTCGATCCAGCAACCTTTTGGTTACTGGCCCAACGCTCCTACCCGCCATTCTACAAATAACTTTAAAGGCATTGTTTTAACCGTCATATAGGCAATATGAAGTCCACAAACCCCGAACAAGCCTCAATCCCGTTTATTGAGTATTGAACTGTAGTACAAAAGGGATAAACCAAACAATACACATTGGTTTAATCGTCTGGTCTCTGAGATGCTTACCTTTGCGATGCAGAGTACATGCCAACAACTGGAATTGTATGAACATATACCAGGCTAAATATAGAGACAAATATGGCTCTGACACAGACATAACTTCATCAGGAAGCAAAAGGTGCTGGTGAGGCCAGGTCAGGACCTAGGCTATAGAGAACCAGGTCCTCATCTCACGACAGGATAGGGACCAGCTCACAGGTCACAAGGTGCCTTCGGATGGAGATGGGGACAGGGCCAGAGGGAGAAAGGAGACCTCCTGGAAGGGAGGGAGGGAGAAGGCCCATCATTAGTTCATATGTCCTATCACATCTAATAACAAATGTTCAGTAATGAGAGCTCTTCTCTTCTACACTGTGATGGTGCAAGACTCCTCGCCTCTCTTTTGAAATAATGTCAGGCATGGGTGCGGACATGGCTACTTCTTCTGTTTGTTTTTTTACCATATAAGGTCTTATTTAGTCTAGATTTACAGGCTTCCTCCAGAGACTTGGAAGGATGGCATCGCGAGACTATGTCTTCGTAAATAACCGGTAATTTCTGAATCGTCAAATAAAATAGTCTATCCATAAGTACTGGGCTCTGTAGGGCACTCATCCAGGTGCATCCTTAGCAACCCTCGCCTTTGGCGACCCATGAATTTCTGCTGGCCAGGTTTCGGACGTGTACAGAAGGGCCAGAACCCGTAAAGATACACCTCGGCAAACAGTTCCAAAGCCAGACTTACAAGCATAAAACCTCGCTGTAGTAAACCTGTTCACCTTCAGGCCCTCGGCATCCCAAAATTTTGCCATCCTCTGCAGGTACTCCGGGTTCAGGAACACAGGCCCTACTAGGTCGTGGTTCTCCTAGAGAGTGTAAACTGAAAGCACAGAGATGGCATGTTGCGCTGGTAGGAGAAGGCGGGGAGGAGGAGCATCGCCGTATGTAACAGTTCAACTTTAGACCGTCCCCTCGGGGACCCTCTGCACACATCAACAACTGACACCCACGAAGCATCGTTACCCATCGCTCCACAAAGGCCGCGGCCAAGGGGAACCACTACTTCAAGGTCTCAAAGCGAGTGACGTCACCGTTTGAAAGGCTATTAGCACGCACCACCGCTAACTAGCTAGCCATTTCACATCGGTTACACGTACACATTTAAGAGATTCCACGAAAGGGCGCCGAAGATCCATCAGTGAGGCAAACCTATCAGAATGGTGACCAAGTTTCAGACCGCTCAACACAGAGGAACCTACAAGGATGCTGGGATTGGCAGTCACAAGGTTGGTCTTGTTGCCAAAATCTCTCTCATAGCCTTGGTTCAAAGGGGGAGAGAGAGAGGGGGGAGAGAGACAGAGAGACAGGGGTCGGGGAGAGATGGGGGAGAGAGAGAGGGTGGGGTAGAGATGGGGGAGAGGGAGAGAAGAGAGAGAGGTGAGGAAGAGAGAGGAGATATTGAAAGAGGGGGGAGAGAGAGAGAGACCACTGGGCACACCATGTAATTTCAACATGAACAATTGGGAAATATTTGGTCGAGACGAAGACAGCCAAAGGTTTGTTGAATTCCCAATGTGTTATCACTATGCTTTCAACCATCTAAAAGCACCACAAAGTTAAAATTTGAAAATTGTATGTATTTATACAACAACTGAATGTGTCATCACTGTGCTTTATCTAATAGCACAACCAAATGACCTGAATTGCAGTTGGTATGGCATTAAAAGTACATGGTACAAGTGATCAATGTTGTTTGAGGTTCTGCACAGATTATTATACCAATTGTGAAGATCTCCACAGATCTGCACAGATTATAGTCATAAAACGGACCATCCTACCGATCCTCGACTTCGGCGACGTCATTTACCAAAAAGCCTCCAACACTCTACTCGTCCAACTGGATGCAGTCTATCACAGTGCCATCCGTTTTGTCACCAAAGCCCCATATACCACCCACCACTGCGACCTGTATGCTCTCGTCGGCGGGTAGTCTTCAGACGTGCCCCCAACATCAGTCAAATGGTGGTGAGATCTGATCTTCCAACAGTGCCACGTACTACTTTTCTAGACAATGTGCCGGACGGCGACTTCACGAACAAATGCACAATGTTCAATCACCTTATTACAGGCAAGGCCATTACGATTAAGGACATCATTACGTGTTCCACAAAGAAATGTGATATACCTGATCAAGTGTATTTGTGGTCGATGCTATTGTGGGAAAAACGAAACGAGCTCTGAAAACGACGACGGCAGAACACAGGAGTAATATCAGGGCCCTTGACCAGAGAAACCCTGTGGCTGCGCATTTGACGGAGGCTCGTCACAACATTAGCTCTTTGAGACACATTGGCATCGAACATGCTAAGACTCCTAGGAGGGGAGGAGATACTGATAATCTATTATTGAGGAGAGAATTGTGTTGGATTCACCGTTTGTGTACCATGTCTCCTAGAGGTCTGAACCAAGAGAATCAGACCATTTCTTACAGGAATACGTCACTTCGATGTGTGTTGCCTTCCAGGTCACCTACTTGGTCATTTTATAAATATATATTATTTTCTGTAACTACTACATGTACCCATCTCATTGTTATTAAATTATTAGAGATACACACTGTTTTTGCACCCACCATGCGTCATGTCCGCAATGGTCATGTGAGGTGAAATGTGTATATTTTGGGATGTGAGCACTCAGTTTGTTTGTTTGACCAAGATCGGTTTCGGATTGAAACATTGTCAATAAAGCAGTGAATTAGGAGTTTTAACAGTGTACGGGCCTTCTTCTTCTTTAGTAGGCCTGTTCCTTCTCACTTCATCTGACCTGACCTTGGGCCGAATTCCTCGCTCCTCCCTAGTCCATGGCTGTCCTACCTTATCAGTGACTGAAACCAGACTGTTGCCTTTTGCCTAACCTCCTTAAGAGCCATGCTATTTAACAATAACATGTTTGACAGAATGTAAACTTTCTGCACTCCCTCTCGTCTCAGTCAGTAATTTTCCATACACCCAGTTCTTATCCACCCTCCATTGACCCCAACATATACAGTACCAGTCAAAAGTTTGGACACACCTACTCATTCAAGGGTTTTTCTTTATTTTTACTATTTTCTACATTGTAGAATAATAGTGAAGATATCAAAACTATGAAATAACACATATGGAATCATGCGGTAACCAAAAAAATCTAAATATTTATAGTACCCAACCTTTGCCTTGATGACAGCTCTGCACACTCTTGGCATTCTCTCAACCAGCTTCACCTGTAATGCTTTCCCAACAGTCATGAAGGAGTTCCCACATATGCTGAGCACTTGTTGGCTGCTTTTCCTTCACTCTGCGGTCCAACTCATCCCAAACTATCTCAATTGGGTTGAGGTTAGGTGATTGTAGAGACCAGGTCATGTGATGCAGCACTCCATCACTCACCTTCTTTGTCAAATAGCCCTTACACCGCCTGGAGGTGTGTTTCGGGTCATTGTCCTGTTGAAAAACAAATGATAGTCCCACTAAGCGCAAATCAGATGGGATGGCGTACCGCTGCAGAATGCTGTGGTAGCCATGCTGGTTAAGTATGCCTTGAATTCTAAATAAATCACAGTGTCACCAGCAAAGCACCCCCACACCTCCTATTAGTATTCATTATTTGTTTCTAAACCGGTATCTCTTTGTTCTCAGTTCTTTTATAACATTAATTATTTATTTATTTAACTAGGCAAGTCAGTTAAGAACAAATTCTTATTTACAATGATGGCCTACCAAAAGGCAAAAGGCCTCCTGCTGGGACGGTAGCCTGGGATTTAAAAAATACAATATAAATATAGGACAAAACACACATCACAACAAGAGAGACACAACACTACATAAAGAGAGACCTAAGACAACAACATAACAAGGCAGCAACACATGACAACACAGCATGGTAGCATGGTAGCTCCACAACATGGTAGAAGCACAAAAACATGGTACAAAAATTATTGAGCAAAGTCAACAGCACAAAGGTCAAGAAGGTAGAGACAACAACACATCATACAAAGCAGCCACAACTGTCAGTAAGAGTGTCCATGATGTCTTTGAATGTAGAGATTGTGATAAAACTGTCCAGTTTGAGTGTTTGTTGCTGCTCGTTCCCGTCGCTATCTCCAGCAAACTGAAAAGACGAGTGACCCAGGGATGTGTGTGCTTTGGGGACATTTAACAGAACGTGACTGGCAGAACGGGTGTTTTGTGTGGATGTACGTCATCACTGCGAAACATTTTGCAATGCGTAGCTTCAAAGATGTTGGTTTCTTTTGAGCTGTTTGATGGCGCTGTTCACGTCAGTGAATGGGAGAACACTGCGTGCAGGTGCAGCCCTTTCCGAATCTGACCGCAAAGACATGTGCAGCGGTGGGCAATGGAGGGTTTCTAACCAACAGCAGCTGTGATCTGGAAATGTAATTGATATTCTATATTCCCCGTGAGGTAGCCACCTGCGGGTACAAACCACTTTCATATATTGACACAAAACACTCTGTAATTATAACTAAGCAAGCCATGCTAGGCCCTACATTCATTCATTAATTACACGCATAAATCATGTGTACATATGAACACAAATCTCATTATGATTCATACCACAGTTTGTTGGTTACCTGAACAAACATGTTGAACAGTTTGGAGGTGACCGGGAGATTTTTCTTGTCGCCGTCGTAAGTGACGTTTGACCACAACGGGATGTTGGCCCGGGTCACAACAGCCCTGGAGCGCCCGTGACACGTCTTGGCCAGCTGAGACCTGGGAAGTTAGACATAACGCACTAATAGGTGCCTAATTGATGTCATATCAACCGAGGGGGTGCATTTGTTAACTCAATTACCCAAAGTTACTGAGGTATCTCTCATGTCTCTCCCAGGGTTTCCCTACCTGCTCCTGGTCACTGTATTTGACGCTTGCAGTTCTTGGTCAGGATATAAGGTCAATGTAATTTTGTTTCCTGAATCCTTTCACATCTGGGTATAAAAATAAGTCTATCCTTGCATTCAATACAGTCAATCCCTAACAGTTTACAGACAGACTTTATTATTATAATTATTTTATTTAGGCTATTTAATCAGGTAGGTCAATTACAGTAAAACATCTCATTCCAACAACTACCTGGGGAAATAACTGTGTGGAGATATAAAAAGCCGGTTGACCGGTAAACGACTGGACCCTGATGGCAAGGAGCAGAACAATCTGTCATTACCTTCCGCCGTCATATAGTTGAATACATATTATTTTTATCAAAACCAGTGAAGTTGGGCTAGTCTTGGATGGACTCTCTGAGTCATGCCCCTAATGTCAGATAAGATGCATAGCAGAGTAGGTGGACACATATGTAACGGATGTGAAATGGCTAGCTAGTTAGCGGTGGTGCGCGCTAATAGCGTTTCAATCGGTTACGTCACTAGCTTTGAGACCTTGAAGTAGTGGTTCCCCTTGCTCTGCAAGGGCCGCGGCCTTTGTGGAGCGATGGGTAACGATGCTTCGTGGGTGTCAGTTGTTGATGTGTGCAGAGGGTCCCTGGTTCGAGCCCGGGTAGGGGCGAGGGGACGGACGTAAAGTTATACTGTTACATTGATGCTGTTGACCCGGATGACTGGTTGCTGCGGAAAAGGAGGAGGTTGAAAGGGGGGTGAGTGTAACGGATGTGAAATGGCTAGCTAGTTGGCGGTGGTGCGCGCTAATAGCGTTTCAATTGGTTATGTCACTCGCTTTGAGACCTTGAAGTAGTGGTTCCCCTTGCTCTGCAAGGGCCACAGCCTTTGTGGAGCGATGGGTAACGATGCTTCGTGGGTGTCAGTTGTTGATGTGTGCAGAAGGTCCCTAGTTCGCGAGGAGGTCGAAAGGGGGGTGAGTGTAACGGATGTGAAATGGCTAGCTAGTTAGCGGTGGTGCGCGCTAATAGCGTTTCAATCGGTTACGTCACTCGCTTTGAGACCTTGAAGTAGTGGTTCCCCTTGCTCTGCAAGGGCCACGGCCTTTGTGGAGCGATGGGTAACGATGCTTCGTGGGTGTCAGTTGTTGATGTGTGCAGAGGGGCGAGGGGACGGACGTAAAGTTATACTGTTACACATATGGCATGGCAATGAATGCAGGAGATAAAAATATATATACAAGGCTGTAGTAGGCTGTGAGTTAGCTCTGAAACTCTCCCTACAGTTCTCAGCCATTAGCTTCGCCCACGACCGCCTCGTGAACTACAATCCCGACACTGTGTTTTAAATCAAATCAAATGTATTTATATAGCCCTTCTTACATCAGCTGATATCTCAAAGTGCTGTACATAAACCCAGCCTAAAACCCCAAACAGCAAGCAATGCAGATGTAGAAGCACGGTGGCTAGGAAAAACTCCCTAGAAAGGCCAAAACCTAGGAAGAAACCTAGAGAGGAACCAGGCTATGAGGGGTGGCCAGTCCTCTTCTGGCTGTGCCGGGTGGAGATTATAACAGAAGATGGCCAAGATGTTCAAATGTTCATAAATGACCAGCATGGTCAAATAATAATAATCACAGTAGTTGTCGAGGGTGCAACAAGTCAGCACCTTAGGAGTAAATGTCAGTTGGCTTTTCATAGCTGATCATTAAGAGTATTTCTACCTCTCCTGCTGTCTCTAAACAGCAGGTCTGGGACAGGTAGCACGTCCGGTGAACAGGTCAGGGTACCACAGCCGCAGGCAGAACAGTTGAAACTGGAGCAGCAGCACAGCCAGGTGGACTGGGGACAGCACGGAGTCATCATGCCAGGTAGTCCTGAGGCATGGTCCTAGGGCTCAGGTCCTCCGAGAGAGAGAAAGAAAGAAAGAGAGAATTAGAGAGAGCATACTTAAATTCACACAGGACACCGATAAGACAGGAGAAGTACTCCAGATATAACAGACTGACCCTATCCCCCCGACACATAAACTACCGACACTACCCCCGACACATAAACGACCAGCATTGACGTTTAGAAACGTCAATAATCATCGCTCGCGATACAGCTTTCGAAACGTATGGCCCTTATCTTTCATCAGCGAGAAAGAATCCTTCAAATAAAAAATATACACTTACTGTAGCAATCTTGCACATTATCTACACAGCTATGGGTGCCTCCATCCAACGTTACGCTTTCACACAGGTATTTGGAGCATTCTAGACAGATAATTAGTACAGGTGGTCGCCTCTTCCGTCTGTTTTCCATAAATAAGCAATGTAACATGGAGATATGGCCGTGTGGGAACACTAACCCTTACCCTATCAAGGTTGTAGTATCTGGGATCTACATCTGTTTATATTAGTTACTATGCTGTTACTAAGCAGTAATGTATTACGGCAGTGTTATGTTACTACACCTAATAGGAAATGCACATGTGCACTATTGGGCCGGGGGCTGTAGAGCACGATAGGTTTTGACTAAATGAAAAACTAACTCTACTCCCGTCTCCTGCTTGGTCATTTCTCCACAACACAAATATTACAAAGGTATATGAATTTAACCTTTTCATTCTCACTGATATGAAAGATAAGATCCTTATGCTTCCAAAATCGTATAGCAAGCGATGCATGTTAATGTTCAGACCGAGGGTCGGGAATCTTAACAAAACTCCCCCCTTCGGAAAGTATTCAGACCCCTTGACTTTTTCCACATTTTGTTAGGTTACAGCCTTATTCTAAAATTGGTTGAATTGTTTTTTTCCCCTCATCAATCTACACACAATACCCAATAACAACAAAGCAATAACAGTTTTTACTATTTTTTTAATTTATAAAATAAAATAAATAGGAAATCATATTTACATAAGTATTCAGACCCTTTAATCAGTACTTTGTTGAAGCACTTTTGGCAGCGATTACAGCCTCAATTCTTCTTGGGTATGACCCTACAAGCTTGGCGCACCTGTATTTGGGGAGTTTCTTTCATTCTTCTCAGCAGATCCTCTTAAGCTCTGTCAGGTTGAATGGGGAGCGTTGCTGCAGTTTTTTTCAGGTCTCTCCAGAGATGTTCGATCGGGTTCAAGCCCAGTCATGGGAAATCCATAGATTAGGGCCTAATGAATTGATTTCAATTGACTGATTTCCTGATATGAACTGTAACTTAGTAAAATGGTTGAAATTGTTGCATGTTGTATTTTTGTTCTGCTTTGACAGCAATTACAGCTGGGAGTCTTTCTGGGTAAGTCTCAAAGAGCTTTGCACACCTGGATTGTACAATATTTGCACATTATTCTATTTAAAATTCTTCAAGCTCTGTCAAGTTAATTGATCATTGCTAGACAGCCATTTTCAAGTCTTGCCATAGATTTTCAAGCCGATTTAAGTCAAAGCTGTAACTAATCCACTCAAGAACATTCAATGTTGTCTTGGTAAGCAACTCCAGTGTATATTTGGCCTTGTGTTTTAGGTTATTGTCCTGCTGAACAATTACAAGCATTCCCATAACATAATGCAGCCACCAGCCTCCTTAAACATATGGAGAGTGGTACTGAATTTGCCCCAATCATAACACTTTGTATTCAGGGCAAAAATTAAATTCCTTGCCAATTTTTTTTACAGTTTCACTTTTGTACCTGGTTGCAAACAGGATGCATGTTTTGGAATATTTTTATTCTGTACAGGCTTCCTTCTCTGCAACTGTTTTAGAGTCACCATTGGCCTCATGGTGAAATCCCTGACCGGTTTCCTTCCTCTCTGGCAACTGAGTTAGGAAGGATGCCTGTATCTTTGTAGTGACTGGGTGTATTAATAACTTCAACATGCTCAAAGGGATATTCAATGTCATTTAAAAAAATCCATCTACCAATAGGTTCCCATTTTGTGAGGCATTGGAAAACCTCCCTGGTCTTTGTGGTTGAATCTGTGCTTGAAATTCATAGTTTGACTGAGGGACCTTACAGATAATTGTATGTGTGGGGTACAAAGATGAGGTAGTCATTAAAAAAATCATGTTAAACACTATCATTGTACAGAGTGAGTCCATGCAACTTATGTGACTTAATTTATGTAACTTATTTAGGCTTGCCATAACAAAGGGGTTGAGCACTTAGACTCAAAGATGTTTCAGCTTTTCATTTATCAATTTGTACAAATTTCTAAAAACAGTCTCTGGCCTACACAAAATACCCCAGTAGAACTATCTCAATGTAATACATGTTTATTTAATTCAACCTGTAAGACAAAAGCTGGGAAAATTAAAGGGTTGTGAGAATACCTCCTGAAGGCACTGAACAAGTTGTGGTATTTTTTCAATTGGTATTGGTGGCAATAGCAAAAAACTTCAGCACATAGTATAACGTCACAGACGGAGACTGAGCCTTGTCTGTTTTGGGTCCATTAAAACAAAATATTTTGTGGGAAGGGGGGTGGATGGGCGACTCATTTCTTGGTCATCTCCTCCTCCTTTGACAAGGTCTTGATGATCTCTTCCTTCTTGGCCGCTATGCGCTCCTCTCTGCGCTTGCGGGCCTCCTTGGTCTTCGAGCGACGAGCCTCGGCCTGGTCACTGGTGTACGAGAAACAGATGAGAGGTTACAGAACGCAAATAAATTACAGCCCAAGTTCTAAATGACAACTATTCAATTAATACAGGGCTATGTTTAAATCTGGGTTAGTTAGTCAAGAACTAAACATTTGATTTCATTGATAAACCTTTTCATCTGAAGTGAAAATTAACCATAGTCCAGGAATTATGACAGCTATATTATCATTCGTTTTGGCTAGGTAACATGCATAGGTTGATGGGAGTTGAAGTGTCGACTTACGACAGGAGCTTCTTGCGAGCCTTGTCTGCCTTCAGCTTGTGAATGTGTTCCATTAGGATGCGCTTGTTCTTGAAGACATTACCCTTCACCTTCAAGTAGAGACTGTGGTACCTGGAGAGAGAGAGTGTACTGGGAGTTGAGGACAAGCCAAGGTTCCCACTCAAATCACAAACATTCCAGACACACAAATTCGGTGCATATTACAAAATCAGTATGTCCTACTGAGATGGTTCATTAGACGTTCAACACGTCACCAGGGTTACACAATGTTCCCAAGGACAAAACTACAGTTCACCGATTACAAGTATCATTTTAAAGAACAGATAATGGACCTCACTACAATCTTGACTTTAAGATACTATTGTGGTTTGAATACTAATTTCAGGGTCATTGTTGTATTTTGCACCACATTTCATTACAAAACTATAACACTTCCCAGTCTTATCCAGGATAACATTCTTCCTCAATTGCAACCAGATGACTCAGACATCTAAGTGTAGACTCACATGTGCCTGTCGATTTTCTTGGACTCCCTGTAACGCCGCAGTAGGCGCCGCAGGATCCTCATGCGTCGCATCCACGAGAGCTTCTCTGGCATACGGGCGTTGGCTGTACCCTTCCTCTTACCTGGGCAGAGGGAGAATCATCATCAAATACTAACACAGCCCAGCAATAGGTCAACACCCTGAACAGGTAATTTGTTAATTAAAACCTCGTCATCATTGGATTTATAGATTTCTGATTCCCTCTCCTTTTAAGCACTGGTGATATATGAAAATAATATACAAGAGGTCTACAGGACCCAGACATTTTCTATCAACTGTCCAGATATTTCAATAAGTGCGTTTGTTTTAGCTAGCCCGGCGCACCAATTGGGTAGAGATTGAACTTTACAACCAATGGAATGATCTTGAATGTGCACACTCACCCCCCTGGTGAGCTAAAACAAATGCACCTTCTCAGTTCAAATGAGGGAGAGAAGGGGACAGGGAGCCACTTTGAACAATGTTATCACGGCCATGATGTTGGCTGTATGATGGGATGACGGTGTTGTGAACCTCTCTGTACCCACCTATGCCCGTGTGGCGTCCCTTGCGGCGTGCCAGCGTGTTCTTGCGGCAGCGGGCACGGGAATGCACCGTCACAGGCTTCCTGATGATCAGACCATCCTTCACCAGCTTGCGAATCTGCTGGCCTGCAGGGGTGGGGGTAGACAAGTTGATTAACTTGTATGTGGCCATCCTTGTCCCATGGTCTATTTCGGTATATGTATCTTACAAGAACACAACTATTGGTACCTTGGAACATTTCCCTGCTGCACAACACATGAACTTTTCAGAATGTCAAAGACAGACACAGGCAACAGTCTCCTAGTGCATTCATAGACGCTAATTACCTTTAGCCCCTATTGACAATAGGATCTTCTGGCCGGGGAGTTTTGTTGAGAGCCCCAATGCTTGTTTTAAATGTTAACATGCATCGCTTGCCGTACGGTTTTGGAAACATAAAGAACGAATCTTTCATATCAGCGAGAAATAATTTTCTGAAAACAAAAGGTTGAATTACTACACACCGTTGTGTGGTTAGGATTCCCACACGGCCATATTTCCATGTTACAGCACTTGTTTACAGAAAAATGACTGAAGACAGAGTCGACTGTCTGTGCTAACTAGCTACTTAACCTCTGAACAACTGTGTGTTTAAAAGGAAGATGGACGGCAGAAATGTGTTGTCACTGAAAAATACTATTGGCTGCAACTGTGTTATAACCAGTTAAAACAGTGTACAGTAAGTGTATATTTTGCATTTGTGAAATAATTTAGATGTGATATGAAAGTAGAGGGTTTTATGTTTCTAGAGCAGTGCGTCAAACGCAATTAGATTATTATTTTGCTGCCAGGGCCAATTCACCTCTAAACAGGCTTATTTGGTACATTATTGGGCTAGTCTCCCTAGCACGGAGGTGTAAAAAGGAGTGTCTTACGGGAGTTGGCGTTGGCAATCTCATTGGTTTCATTGGGGTCCAGCCATACCTTCTTCTTGCCACAGCGCAAGACGCTGGACGCCAATCGCTTCTGAAGCCTGAGCATGCTGGGTAAAGCAAAAAAAAATTGATTACCATCCAAATGAATAACCTTCAATTGCAGACATAAATAAGCATTACACTACTAACTAATAGCAATGGGTAGTTTGCAACACAGCCAGGCTTCATACCCTGATGTATTTGCTAGTTTTACAGTACAATAACAACTAACTGATTCAGAGCGGTTGGGTTAAATAGGGAAGACCCATTTTTGTTGAACGCATTCAATTGTGCAACTCCCTTTCCTTAACCAGCTAGCTGGCTTTGTAGCCTTGTCTCATAGACCTGTTGTAACATAGTAAATGTAAATCCGGGAAAATCAAATGAATATGATGTTATGTTTGGTTACATAAGACAAAAGATTACTTAATTTAATGCAAAAACCAATCGAGGCTGGTTGATCACGTGGATGGGTGGACATATAAGGCGAACTTCTAGCAACCCAAAGGTTGCGTGTTCGAATCTCATCATGGACAACTTTAGAATTTTAGCAACTACTTACTACTTTTTAGCTACTTACAAAGTTAGCTTACCCTTCCCCTAGCCTAGCTAACGTTAGCAATCACAAATTGTAATTCGTAACATATCGCATGAATTGTAATTCGTAACATATCGCATGAATTGTAATTCGTAACATATCATACAAAATGGATGGACATCCACAATTATTTAATGCATACCACATGAAACATAACATTCAACAAATTATTATTTTGGCTTTACATACAGAATAATACAAAATGCTCTGAGACCAGGTTGGGCTTTGTACAACCATAAGATTACACTCTGCTTCTCTTTTAATGTGACTACTGACAGTGCAGGGAGCTCGTGGGCAAATTGCTAATGTCAGTAAGTAACGTTAGCTAACTAGCCAACCACAAGAATAAGAGCCACAAATGAAGCATGATGATCGCTACCTAGAGATAACGTTAGTAACCTGCTGGCTATCAAGTTAGTTAACACTACTAAAACTGCTAAAAAGACAGTGGTACATTTTCCCTGTGCACTACACGAAGAAGTTTACATAACTATTAAACTATGCTGGTTGGCTAGATATCCACGAATCTAGATGACCATTGCATTAATTACCAACTTTGCAAAGCTAGGTTCGAGTACGAGACATGTCTCGACATGTTATGTTAGATGACATTTCTGACCGTGTACAAGTCAGCGTACAGCAACATCTACTGTTTTAGCTAGCTATCATGTGATGAGTTCAATGCATTTGTGCCACATTCATTGCCTTCATGTTACCCAAAACCAGGAATACACCTGTAATTTAAACGAGTAAAGTCATAACATATGTCAAGACCCTTACCTCATGACTGCGAATCTTAGAGCGAAAGGAATGACGTGTGGAGTATGGGGGCCCTACCATTATAACGGAGAAAAGATTATTATCCATTATCGAGATGTGCACGGGGCTTAACTTAATTCGTGTTAATTAAGCAAATAATATGCGTCTGGTAGAATTTAAAGGAGTGTTTCTACATGGTTAAAAATGTAAATCCTGTGTTACGATTATACAATTATATGATTAAGTACATTCTCACTATCCTTTGTCACAGTGGTACATTCCAAATAATACAAATTGCATTATGGGATAAGCGTACTAGAGGGAACACACCACCAGATGGCATTGTTTATAAAGAATTTGGTTCAGCGTCAACATTCCAACATCTCTTGTGCCATTCTCTTTTATGTGCTTTCTCAGTTACAAACTGTACGTTTTCCAGTAAATTCAACTAATTAAATAAACCCTCAGATTTTAAAGAATGTGACACAAGCACAAAAAGTTGTTATTTTGGATGTTAATGATGGTCGAGTTTGTTTTGCATGGCCCTGTGCCCCAGGTGGGTTGAAATTTCACTTACTAATGGAATGGTCTAAAATGAGCAAACTTCGACCACCTCGTTGCCATGGAAAATTATACACCGGGTGGGTTAAAATCGAATTCCTGCCGGTGTCTATTGCACGAGTACCACCGGCTAATAAGTCTATGACATTAAAATGACAATTTACTCTGTTCCATCTGACTGCGCAATCCACTGTCTCATCAGCCCAGCCAGGCAATTTATAAACTATAAAAAGCATCTAAACATTACTTCACATTACTTTTAGACAAACATTTCGTTTTCAACAGTGCAGATTTGTGTAAACCTTGTTGTCTGTCTCCGACATTTGCAACATTGTTTCAATATTCAAGTTCGATCTTCAGCTGTCCCATAGTAAGGAACGTGTCGGGAGTTCGGGACGAGACAGACAAGCAGGCAGCGTTTCTCAGCCAGTCGAAACCATGAATCAGTTGGCATCATTTTTATGGATATATACAAAGAAATGTCAATTGAAAAAAGGTAAAACGAAATGAAGTGCAGATAGTTTACAGTCTATCTAGCTTCAGTTTCAAGTGGTTGTGTTGTTGGCTAGCTCCTCTGAACAACATTGTCCTGGCAAGCGAGCACATTTTCTATGCCAGGAGAAATCGCGCCTCATTAGTTCATTGTTATGGATATATCCAAATAAATGTCACTAGAAAACAGCTTAAACAAATGCAAATGCTGCTACTTTGCGGTTATTCTGGCTGCACTTTTTTGACGTGACTGTAAGTTAGCCATAGTTGGCTAGTTAGCAAGCAAGGGATAAGAACGTTGCCAGCCAGTATGGCAGTGGAACATTTAGGACAAATGACTGGGTCACGTCAATAGATACAGAACAAAAAAGACTGAACAACTGGGTCGCGTCTCTAGCAGCCAAACTGATAGAACGAACGACTAGCCGGCTTTGGTAGTGTAATATTTGTGTTGTGGAGAAATGACCAGGCAGGAGACGGGAGTACAGTTAGTTTTCGTTTAGTCAAAACCTCTCGTGCTCTACAGTTCCCGGGCACACTAGTGCGCATGTGCATTTCCAAATAGGTGTAGTAACGTAACACTGTCGTAATACATCACCGCTTAGTAACAGCATAGTAACTAATATAAACAGATGTAGATCCCAGATACTACACTCCTCCCCCATAGTTTTTAACTCCCAGAGAACAAGGTAAATATTACATTTACATTTACATTTAAGTCATTTAGCAGACGCTCTTATCCAGAGCGACTTACAAATTGGTGCATTCACCTTATGATATCCAGTGGAACAACCACTTTACAATAGTGCATCTAACTCTTTTAAGGGGGGGGGGGGGGGTTAGAAGGATTACTTTATCCTATCCTAGGTATTCCTTAAAGAGGTGGGGTTTCAGGTGTCTCCGGAAGGTGGTGATTGACTCCGCTGACCTGGCGTCGTGAGGGAGTTTGTTCCACCATTGGGGTGCCAGAGCAGCGAACAGTTTTGACTGGGCTGAGCGGGAACTGTACTTCCTCAGAGGTAGGGAGGCGAGCAGGCCAGAGGTGGATGAACGCAGTGCCCTTGTTTGGGTGTAGGGCCTGATCAGAGCCTGAAGGTACGGAGGTGCCGTTCCCCTCACAGCTCCGTAGGCAAGCACCATGGTCTTGTAGCGGATGCGAGCTTCAACTGGAAGCCAGTGGAGAGAGCGGAGGAGCGGGGTGACGTGAGATATATATATATATATATATATAGAAATATGTTAGGGAACTACTAATGCAATATCTGAACAATGCATTCTTAACATTTTTCAACTACTGGGTTGAAGCAGACTTTTCAGAGCCCAGCACAAATCCAGGGGATTATTCTGCCCCGAAGATGGAGTTTGTGTCCTAATAACTAACCCAGGTAATGTTCGTTTTCTTTCCTTTTATCTAGGACATATTAAAGTGTTTGTTTGTTTTACTGTCTGTTACCTTAAACAGCTCAACTCACAGGTCAAGCTTTTGAGGTGCCCTTCGCTGTCGAATAGGATATCTCCGCTCCTCCTGGGCTTCCGGTAGTGGGCCAGGTTCGGGTGGAAGGTCAGGCTCTGTCTCTCCCGTACGTCCACAGTCAGGAGAATAGTCCTGGGGGTCGTTATTGTTCTTGTTCTCTCTGCGTTTCTCTGCTGGGGCGTTGGACCGTAGCAGATGATCCACATGAACGTTGACCTGGCGATGACCAATTTGGACTTGGTAAGTCAAAGGTCCTTTGCGTTGCAAGATCACACCTGAGTTCCACAGGCTCTTGGGGTGTCTGAAATCACGTACCATCACCCTCTCTCCCTCTTTGAATTCTCTGACAGTCTTTGAGTGTCTGTCATGAGCTTTCTTCTGCTGTAGCTGGTGCTTTGCCACAGTGCTTGACAAGTCTGGTTTCAACAATGTCAGGCGGGTACGTGGTTGGCGTCTCAGAAACAGTTCAGCTGGTGTACATTCCGTTACTGTGTGTGGTGTGTTGCGGTAAGTAAACAGGAACCGGGGAAGCCTTTGGTGGGTGGGCACAGACTGAACCTCGAGTCTAGTCCAGGCCTTCTTAAAGGTTTGCACGGCTCTCTCCACTGCTCCGTTTGATGCCGGATGGTAAGGTGGTGAGAGGATGTGCCTTACTCCATTGTTCTTGAGAAACATTTCAAAATCGTTTGACGTGAAAGGAGGGCCATTGTCCGATACGAGCTCCTTGACTAGTCCAAAGGATGCGAACAGGTGTCTGAGAAGATTGATGGTCTTCTCAGCTGTGGTCAGTTGAGTAGGGAACACTTCCATCCACTTGGAATGGACATCGACGACAACAAGGAAATGTTGCTTGTCAATCTCGGCGTAATCCACATGGATGCGTTCCCAAGGTGTAGCAGCCCAGGACCATGGATGAAGAGGTGCAGCAGCAGGCTTGTTGCGAACAGCTTCACAAGGTGAGCAGTGGCCTACATGCTGTTGAATGTCCTGATCCAGTCCAGTCCACCACAGATAACTGCGAGCGAGTGCTTTCATTCGAGTGATCCCTGGATGTCCCTCATGCAGGTCAGATAGCAGTCTCCTCTGGAATTTGTGAGGTACCACCACCCTTGATCCCCACAGAACACATCCTTGATCAGTGGACAACTGGTCTTTCTTGTCGATGAATGGACGAAGGTTATCGTCATTTACGAAGTTTGGCCAACCTCCTAATGTTAAGTCCAAGACTTTGGAAAGCACTGGATCTTTCCTTGTTTCCTCTGCTATGTCTGAAGCAGATATGGGCAGTTCGTCAATGAGAGAGATCTGGAAGACTGCTCTATCATCTTCACTGTCGGAGTCACTATTGCATGGTAGTCTTGATAGTGCATCTGCATTTGCGTGATCACTGGATCGTCTGTACTCAATCTCGTAGTCGTAGGCTAACAATATCAGAGCCCAACGTTGCATTCGAAGTGCAGCAAGGGTTGGTATAGCTGATTTTGGTCCAAGGATGGCCAACAGAGGCTTGTGATCTGTCAGTAGTTGGAACTTCCTTCCGTACAGGTATTTGTGAAACTTCTTCACTCCGAATATTATGCTCAGGGCTTCCTTCTCAATTTGAGCATAATTTTTCTCACTTGGTGACAGAGTCCGTGATGCAAATGCAATAGGGTGTTCTTCACCTGACGATAGAACATGTGAGATGACGGCTCCTACTCCGTATGGAGATGCATCACACGCGAGTCTCAGCTTCATCTCTGTGTTGTAGTGGGCAAGCCACTTGCTCTTCAGCACTACAAGGTGCTATCCAATGGTTGGTGCTGACACGAGGATGTCGTCCATGAAGCACACAACGTTGTCTATACCGTCCAAGATCTGATCCATTGTGTGTTGGAATATCGCTGGAGCTGTCGAGATTCCATAGGCCAAGCGATTGAATCTGAATAGCCCCTTGTGTGTATTGATGGTCAGATACTGTTCTGACTCCGGATCCAGCTTCAGTTGCTGATAAGCGAATGCCAGGTCCAGCTTACTGAAAACCTTCCCACCAGCTAGAGTGGCAAACAGATCTTCAGCGTTTGGTAGTGGAGTTGAACTATGCAGAACTGACTGAAACTCTTTCAAGGCATTTCAAGCCTAAGCCAATTCTCATTGCAGAACGTTTCAGATTTTACCAACGTCACCAGAGTCAAGGGGAAACCTTGGCTGACTACATCCTTGCTTTGAAAAGGCTGGCAAGTACATGTGAGTTTGCACAATTTCTTGATGATGCTCTTCGAGACAAGTTTGTATGTGGTCTCACAGGTGAAGCATATCACAGAAGGCTTCTGTCAGAGAAGGACCTGACCTTTCGGAAAGCCTGTGATATCGCACTTGGACTCGAGCTTGCCCACAGGGATACTATTGAGCTATCGGGATATGCAGAGCGTCAGAAAGGTGTTCACAAGGTCAGTGATGCACGTGGTGAAAAAGGCTCACAAAAGTCACACTTTTCTCAGTCCCGTCCTCAAGGTTACACAAGAACAAAGCAGCCCACATCTCAAAGGTCTAAGCCAAGTTGCTACAGATGTGGGGGAGATAATCATCAGCACAGTGAATGTCGATTCCAAAATGTAAAGTGCCACAATTGTTGAAAGGTTGGACATTTACAGAAAGTGTGTAAAGCCTCAAAACGCACAGCAAGAGCGCACAAAGTGTCAGACGCAGCACAAGAAGAGGAAGGTACAACTGAAACGCTCCAAATAGGAATCAAAATCCTCTTTTGTAGCCTCAAACTCTGGTACTCGACCAATGATTGCCATTTTCACAGTTAATTGTTCAGTTTCCTTATTCCTTGTATTCCTTAATTTTCATCTAATTCTTCACTTCAGAAGTTTCTGCAATTACTTCATTCACTGCACTCATTTGTAATAATGTACACACCGTTTTACGTTCCTTCTTCCTTTTTTTTTCTTTTTTTCTTGACAATATTTCTCCACCGAGATCGCCTAATTTCAATGGGTTCAAAGACAGTATTTTTTTATTTAACCACCAGAGGGCAGTGTCGCTATTCTGGACTCCAATAGTCTTGCTACTTGGCAGCTCCTGAACACTGTACCTGCTAGCAGTGCTTAGCCTTTTTTTACTGGCGAAAGAAAATAAAAAATAACTGACGAATTAAGTAATTATTTTGAGTTTCATTACTCACGCAACATTCTTCCCTTCAAGCAATGTCCGTTAAAGAAGTTTAATCACCTCGTCGCCACTGTAATATTTGTGTTGTGGAGAAATGACCAGGCAGGAGACGGGAGTACAGTTAGTTTTCGTTTAGTCAAAACCTCTCGTGCTCTACAGTTCCCGGGCACACTAGTGCACATGTGCATTTCCTATTAGGTGTAGTAACGTAACACTGTCGTAATACATCACCGCTTAGTAACAGCATAGTAACTAATTTAAACAGATGTAGATCCCAGATACTACAGGTAGCAACCCTAGATTTGTGTTGGGACTATATCTTGTGGAAGGATGAAATAGTTAGAATAAATAAATTAAAATAACGTTTTTATTGAAAATATGTCAATCATTATTTGAATATGTTGGTAACCCGTTGTATAAAAGTGATAATGCCCTCAAAGCCGGTGTTAGGAGGATATATTGGCACAGTTTGCCGGCCCTCGACTTCGTATCGGGCCAAACAACACCTGCGCCAATATATCCTCCAAACACCGGCTTCCAGGGCATTATCACTTATCCAATGATGCTGTAGACGGGTTGGCCAACAACATCACGAAAAGTATGGGCATCGATGAAGCAGAAGGCCTTGTTGTGTTATGATTTTGAACGGTCAGATTGCTAACAATAATAGCAATAAGCTGCCATGTGGGCAATCGTAGGTTTTTATTGTATATTGTTGTTGACACCATGTCTTGTTTTGAGGTGTTTCACTCATGTCATGTCTATGCTAATTTAGAAGAAAAAAAATATTAACAAGCTAACCAACAACTGTAAAGATGTATTTGAGAGACAACAAGTGCTCACTGTGCAAATGTAAATATGTTTTCAATAAACATTAGGATACAAAATATAATTGACACGTTGTCAACAATCTAAGGCAACCCCATCTTCTTTGCCCCATAGTTGTGCACACATCGGTTTTGTTCAGTGTTGGAAAAAGTACACAACATTCATCCTTGAGTAAAAGTCAAAATATGAATAGAAAATGACTCAAGTAAAAGTGAAGGCACCCAGTAAAATACTACTTGAGTAAAAGTCTAAAAGCACTTGGTTTTAAATATACAGTTGAAGTCGGAAGTTTACATGCACTTAGGTTGGAGTCATTAAAACTTGTTTTTCAACCACTCCACAAACTATAGTTTTGGCAAGTCGGTTAGGACATATACTTTGTGCATGACACAAGTAATTTTTCCAACAATTGTTTACAGACAGATTATTTCACTTATAATTCACTGTATCACAATTCCAGTGGGTCAGAAGTTTACATACACTAAGTTGACTGTGCCTTTAAACAGCTTGGAAAATTTCAGAAAATTATGTCATGGCTTTAGAAGCTTCTGATAGGCTAATTGACATCATTTCAGTCAATTGGAGGTGCACCTGTGGATGTATTTTAAGGCCTACCTTCAAACTCAGTGCCTCTTTGCTTGACATGGGTAAATGAAAAGAAATCAGCCAAGACCTCAGAAAAATAATTGTAGACCTCCACAAGTCTGGTTAATCCTTGGGAGAAAATTCCAAACGCCTGAAGGTACCACGTTCATCTGTACAAGCAATATATAAGTATAAACACCATGGGACCACGCAGCCGTCATACCGCTCAGGAAGGAGAGGTGTTCTGTCTCCTAGAGATGAACGTACTTTGGTGCGAAAAGTGCAAATCAATCCCAGAACAACAGCACAGACCTTGTGAAGATGCTGGAGGAAACAGGTACAAAAGTATCTATATCCACAGTAAAACGAGTCCTATATCGACATAACCTGAAAGGCCGCTCAGCAAGAAAGAAGCCACTGCTCCAAAACAGCCATAAAAAAAGCCAGACTACGGATTGTAACTGAACGTGGGACAAAGATCGTACTTTCTGGAGAAATGTCCTCTGGTCTGATGAAACAAAAATAGAACTGTTTGGCCATAATGACCATCGTTATGTTTGGAGGAAAAAGGGGGACGCTTGCAAGCCGAAGAACACCATCCCAACCGTGAAGCGCGGGGGTGGCAGCATCATGTTGTGGGGGTGCTTTGCTGCAGGAGGGATTGGTGCACTTTACAAAATAGACGGCACCATGAGGTAGGAAAATTACGTGGATATATTAAAGCAACATCTCAAGACATCAGTCAGGAAGTTAAAGCTTAGTTGCAAATTGGTCTTCCAAATGGACAATGATGAGCAAGGAGGCCTACAAACCTGACTCAGTTACACCAGCTCTGTCAGGAGGACTGGACCAAAATTCACCCAACTTATTGTGGGAAGCTTGTGAAAGCCTACCCGACACGTTTGACCCAAGTTAAACAATTTAATGGCAATGCTACCAAATACTAATTGAGTGTATGTAATCTTCTGACCCAATGGGAATGTGATGAAATAAATAAAATATGAAATAAATAATTCTCTCTACTATTATTCTGACATTTCACATTCTTAAAATAAAGTGGTGATCCTAACTGACCTAAGACAGGGAATTTGTACTGGGATTAAATGTCAGGAATTGTGAAAAACTGTGTTTTAAATGTGTTTGGCTAAGGTGTATGTAAACTTCTGATTTCAACTGTACATAAGTATCAAAAGTACATGTAATTGCTCAAATATACTCAAGTATCAAAAGTAAAAATATAAATAATTTCACATTCCTTATGTTAAGAAATCTGTATTTTTGTTACGGATAGCAAGCGGCACACTCCAACACTCAGACATAATTTACAAACATTTGTGTTTAGTGAGTCCTCCAGATCAAAAGCAGTAGGGATGACCAGGGACGTTCTCTTGATAAGTCTGCGAATTGGACCAATTTCCTGTCCTGCTAAGCATTCGAAATGTAAGGAGTATTTTTGGGTGTCAGGGAAAAATGCATGGAGTAAAAAGTACATTATTTTCTTTAGGAATAAAAGGTAAAAGTTGTCAAAAATATAAATAGTAAAGTAGAGCTACTTTAAAGTATTTTTACTTAAGTTCTTTACACCACTGGTTTTGTTGCTAAACAACCAACCCGTCTATGCTATCACATCCGCAGCATCATACACATGGCATGCTGCTGCTACCTCTCTCACTCCGACTGTACCATGACCAAATTCATAATTGACCATGACTCATGACAGTCTACTCAGGTGCTGTTCTGGTCAATGATGTATACAAACACTAGATTGGTTATGCTACTGTATGTATTGACCAATGTGAGGCTTTGAAACCACTGTCCGCCATATTGGTATGACTCAAACGGAGCAGTCCTGCATAGGAATTAATGACATTCTGCAGTATTTCAATGTAATGTTTCAAGGACAAAATTACATGTATTTAAGTATTTCTTTGTTGTATATATATTTTTAATTCACATAATGTAGGTTAGTTTAAAAGTATGCTTTAAGGTGTCTGTAATAGAATATACTTGGCAAAAAGGAATGTAGACATTAACAAATGCATTTCTAAAACTTTCAAAACCGTATTTACGAATGCCAAGAGTGTGCAAAGCTGACATCATTGGAAAGGGTGGCTACTTTGATTTGTTTAACACTTTTTTGGTTACTATATGATTCAAAATGTGTTATTTCATAGTTTTGATGTCTTCAGTATTATTCTACAATGTAGAAAATAGTAAAAAAATAAAGAAAAACCCTTGAATGAGTAGGTGTGTCCAAACTTTTGACTGGTACTGTAAGTCATGTCAAAATGGGTAGAATTGCAGGAAATTAGCTTTAAAACTGAAAGAAATGGAGTCAGCTAGAGTCACCAGGAGTGGTATGGTGATGATTTATTGTGTCGGAAGAACAAAAGGAACGTGTATTGTGGCTCGGAAAAGGATGGGAGCATGAAGTGAAAAGCTTTGACTTTCTGAGCAGGGCAGCGGTAAAAGGTGTCGTCTTTGGCGTCTCGTGGAAATTGAGGCTCAATGTCTTATACACCACATACGAGTAGTACAGGCACTTCGCCTGAACCATATGTTATGGTGGATGGAGGAAGAAGGGAAGCCTATCAGTATTATTACTATCTGATGAAGAGTTTCTCCCACACATGTATAGCTGGGGTATATGAGATACGCGGTGAGAGCTTTTCTGAACAGGCCGTTGCAATGTCCTAATTGTAAGAAAGTTTGGCCGTGTGTCAGACGGTAATAAATACTGCATATTGCTGGATGCACGGTGCTGCAATTGTGGTGGGAACCACATTCCTGAGTTCCATTAGTGCTGTGTAAGAGTGAAGGAGGTCAAAGTAGGAAGATTCTAGGCTGTCCAGCAGGTCTCCTGTGCAAAGGCATTGGAAATTGCTGAAGGAGCAAGTTGAAATGAGGAAGAAATGTCAATAGATGTTTTGCAGCCTGCAGAGAATTTAGTTTATCAATTGAAGGATCCTGAAACTTTGATAGTTAAAAAAAAGGCGGATTTTATTGTGTTAATTGTGCAGGCGATAAATTGTACAGGAAAAACCAACGAGAAATCAAAGTAGTTAGACATCATTGTGAATGCGACTAAAAGGTTTTGGGATCTACAGGACTTTGCGGGGAATACTGTCTGAAGATGTTCCCACTTTGCAGGCCCCAGAGCTTGTGTAGGGTTTTGAGTAGACATTTGAATCTGACTGAAGGAGAAAACGTGTTTTTATTTGAATTTTTTTGAACAGTTTACAGTTTTTGCCCTACCTAGTAGGTAGCGGCAATGCACCTTTTTGATTGTAGTACGCCATAAAACCTAAGAGAAGAAGAAGAAAGGTGAGCATTTTTGCTAGCTTGGAAGTCAAACATTGTGCCAAGAAAGAAAGATAGCAGAAGTTAATATTCTGTTCAAAACTGATGGCACATCGAGTGGCGATGCGAGTGAGAAGAAATGGATTACAGTGCGAACAAAAATGAGACGAGAAGTAAAGTCTAGTAAATCTAGTAAATCCAAGGCTAGTTCTGACTTTTTTTTGTTGGAGTGAGGCTTTTGGAACGATGGAGTTACCTGGGAGATTAGTTTTGAGTCATATTTTTGGGTTATGTGATATACCCTGTAAGACTTTGTGCCAAAACCCATGCAGTGTGACAAATGCAGGATATTTGGACATGTGTCAAGTGTATGTAGACGGGAGGAGTATCGTATGCCAGCTGAGGTTAAATGCTGAAATTGTGGTGGGGAAACATGTGCCCGAAGTCCTGAACTGCCCTGTTAGGGTGAAGAGGTGGCAAGGTGGCAAGAATAAGGGCTGTCCAGTGTGTCTCCTATCTGGAGGAGTTGAGAAGAGGGAAAGGAGGAAGTGACGTTGAAAAAACAATGGTAGTTGGATTTGAGAGAGAAGTAAATGTTCCTTGCCAACAGAAGGATCCTGACATGTTGCATGTTAAAAATGTGGACTTTGTAACGTTTATTGCAATGGTTATAAACTGCACAGCGCAAACAGAGAGAAAATCAGAGAAAATAGGTGTCATTGTGAGTGCAGCTGAAAGTTTTGGGGGGATTGTACAGCAGCGACATCACAAGGAATCCCGTCGATTAATGTTTCGCCCTCACAGGCCCCTTGAGCCTGTGTAGGGATGTGATTTGGACTGCGAGTGCGATGGGTTTTGATTAATTGATTTATTTTTATGATGTCATGTTTTTTTCAAGCTTTCCCGGTCATGGCTAGAAGGGTTACGGCTTATGTCAAAGTGAAGTCACCCTCATGCTCTGAACTCAGACATTGAACAAGTCATCTACTTATGCTGGCTGGCGTTAATGAAAAATTGTAAAATAAAGTTATGCTTATTTCTATGGGGGAGGTGCACTTGCCGACATGAGTTGCTTCCTACTGTATCATTATGTCGCCGGCGGTAGCTAACATGGCCAACTTTTTTCCTCCCAATATGTATTTATTTAGAGTAGGATGGCAGCCTACATGGGAAATATATTGTAATATTGGTACGATAATAATAATGGCTGGAATGGAGTAAATGGAATGGTATCAAACACATGGTTTCCATGAGTTCAATACCATTCCATTTATTCTGTTCCGGCCATTACTATGAGCACATCCTCCTCAATTAAGGTGCCCCCCAACCTCCTGTGACCGTGATACAGTTTACTCAATCAATGTGGAGAGGGGAGCATGCACTATCCTTTGCTCCCATTTGCCGAGCACTGCTGTACAGCAAGGGAAATACCTTGTCAGTTGTACAACTGAATGCATTCAACTGAAATGTATCTTCCGCATTTAACCCAACCTCTCTGAATCAGAGAGGTGCGGGGGGCTGCCATAATCGACATCCACGTCTTCGGCACCCAGGGAACAGTGGGTTAATTGCCTTGCTCAGAGGCAGAACGACAGATTTTTACCTTGTTAGCTCAGGGATTCGATCCAGCAACCTTTCGGTTACTGGCCCAACGCTCTAACCACTAGGCTAGCTAACATTAGCTAGTGTAGCCAATATGGGTGACAGCTAAAGCGCCATGATTATAGGGATCTTCACCGAAAATGTACAACTCGGACATTAACGTCAACATTTTTGTGGGGAAAAAATGAACAATCACTTTGATCAAAAGAAAAATGAATGATTCTGAACAGTCTCCCAATAGTGCATGGGCCAGAAGGACAAATTTAACACATTTTAGTATGACAGCCACGTATTGAAGGTAGCTAAATGTGGTTATCACTGCATTATATGTTATGACCCCTATGCGGTTAGTTGGGCCAACAGGATTGAGGGTATTTCATGTAATTTTGTATTATCAGGGAACAATCTTCTCAAACTAAGGTAATTTGATATGTTATTAATTTCATAATAAATCAAATCAAACTTTATTTGTCACATGCACCAAATACAACAAGTGTAGACCTTACCGTGAAATGCTTACTTACAAGCCTTTAACCAACAGTGCAGTTCAAGAAGAAGAAAATAGTACAACACATATTAAGGTATGAAGAAATAGGAATGGGAATGTCTATGGGCCCACTTTGGGGGAGGTCAAAGGTCATACATGTATGCATTTTGGGTTATATTGAGCCAGAATGGACAGTTTTGGGATGTGTTCTATTATCACATGGTACCCTAGATCAGTGTTTCCCAAACTGTTGGGCACGAGGGATGTCCAGATCAAATGTTCAGATCAACTTGCCCATGTCAGCTAACGTTTTTTAGCTAGGTTTTTTAGCCCATAGATTTTGTTGTAATGTTTGAGTCACTCAAATATCACATGAATAAACATTAGACATGGAAAAATGCATAACATTGCAAGAAAATTTGCATTAAAACGGCACAATTTTGGGAACTCCTGCCCTAGACGATTCATTTCAATGGGGAGGAACTGCATTGATTTTGCATGGCCATAACTGAATTTATAATTGGTGTAAAAGACCAATAATGGATTAAAATGTGTGTTACAACGAAGATAAACCAAAATGATGGCCAAAGTATGTCAGAATGTATTCACACCTATTGACTTTTTCCACATTTTGTTGTGTTACAAGGTGGGATTAAAATGAATTTAATTGTAAAAAATTATCTCAAACACAACCAAAACAAATAGAAAATGCATCCAACTAATTTGTAGAGTTACAACTTTGATGTAGTCATTGCGTGCTATGAATAGGGGACCAAATACTTAACTTTTGACTACTTTAATACACATACGACACCATTCTGTATACTTCTGGCCCTTCTTTGGACACTGTGTTAACTAACTTCCAGACGAGTTTCAATGCCATACAACTCTCCTTCCGTGGCCTCCAACTGCTCTTAAATGCAAGTAAAACTAAATGCATGCTCTTCAACCGATGCCCGCACCTGCCCGCCCGTCCAGCATCACTACTCTGGACGGTTCTGACTTAGAATACGTGGACAACTACAAATACCTAGGTGTCTGGCTAGACTGTAAACTCTCCTTCCAAACTCACATTAAGCATCGCCAATCCAAAATTAAATTGAGAATCGACTTCCTATTTCGCCTACAAAGCATCCTTCACTCATGCTGCCAAACATACCCTCGTAAAACTGACCATCCTACCGATCCTCGACTTCGGCAATGTAATTTATAAAATAGCCTCCAACACTCTACTCAACAAATTGGATGCAGTCTATCACAGTGCCATCCGTTTTGTCACCAAAGCCCCATATACTACCCACCACTGCGACCTGTACGCTCTCGTTGGTTGAACCTCGCTTCATACTCGTCGCCAAACCCACTGGCTCCAGGTCATCTACAAGTCTCTGCTAGGTAAAGCCCCACCTTATCTCAGCTCACTGGTCACCATAGCAGCACCCACTTGTAGCACACACTCCAGCAGGTATATCTCACTGGTCACTCCCAAAGCCAATTCCTCCTTTGGCCGCCTTTCTTTCCAGTTCTCTGCTGCCAATGACTGGAACGAACTGAAAAATTCCCTGAAGCTGGAGACTCATATCTCCCTCACTAGCTTTAAGCACCAGCTGTCAGAGCAGCTCACAGATCACTGCACCTGTACATAGCCCATCTGTAAACAGCCCATCCAACTACCTCATCCCCATACTGTATTTATTTATCTTTCTCCTTTGTACCCCAGTATCTACATGCCCATTCATCTTCTGCACATCTGCCATTCCAGTGTTTAATTGCTATATTGTAATTTACTTTCGCCACCATGGCCTATTTATTGCCTTACCTCCCTTATCTTACCTCATTTGCACTCACTGTATATATACTTTTTGTTTTCTTTTTTTCTACTGTATTATTGACTGTATGTTTTGTTTATTCCATGTGTAACTCTGTGTTGTTGTATGTGTCAAACTGCTATGCTTTATCTTGGCCAGGTCACAGTTGTAAATGAGAACTTGTTCTCAACTAGCCTACCTGGTTAAATAAAGGTTAAATAAAAAATATAAGTGAATTTGTCCCCTAAAATGGGGGGACTATGTACAAAAAGTGCTGTAGATTTCTAAACGGTTCACCCGATATGGATGAAAATACCCTTAAATTAAAGCTGACAGTCGGCACTTTAACATCATAGTCATTGTATCATTTCAAATCCAAAGTGCTGAAGTACAGAGCCAAAACAACAACAAAATTGTCACCGTCCCAATACTTTTGGAGCTCACTGTAACATGTAAGGTTAGAGAGCATAATATTAAGATCATGATGGTCAGGGACAGAATAGATTATAATCACCAATGTTCCTTTTTAGAGATCATTTGTGTTTACCTAAATCTTTCTGGGGACAACTCAACAAATGACAGAGCACACCTTTCATTTTAGCATGATGAGTATTGCTATACAACAGACTATTACAGGTGGCAACTACTGTAGAAAACACAAGATGCTACTGTATTTACATCTCATGGACTATTATTTCCCAGTATGACCAATTTCCATAAAACAAATATGTAGTTCTGCTATTTGTAACACTGTTGTTTCAATGATGAGTCAGTCTAGGTAAATCATTAGATCTGATGGCAAACATTTACCAAATCCACTCCACTCAATAGAATGTTCCATTGTTGTTTGATACAATAATTTTCAATGAGCATGTGAACGTTCCAACTTTTCTCCTTTATCCATAGAGATCCTAATAAATTACTATTAAGTATTCTAATTCCTAATTATATGCCTTTATCAGCCTGTGACCATTGACTCCTATTCAACAAGTTATATAAAGGTGTGAAAAACATAGAACGCTTCCGTAGAGGCTATCATATATCAATTTGATCAGGGGCTTGTAGGGAACAATTTAGCACCGTCAAACCTTTGCCACCCCAAAGGGAACATTTTCAAACTCTCGCGGGAGCCATCTTTCCTGCAATGGATTTTTTTTTCTTGTTGTTCACCCGGTACAGTAGGTGGCGGCAATACACCAGTATGAAATAGATTTCTAACTAACCTACTTTGTTCAATAGATTGTAGCACAGAAAAAACAATGAGCCAGATATTTCACCGGATGTAAAAATGTGAAGCGACCGGTTCCCGTTTCCACTCACTACCAAATATGGTGATGAGCGGAAGCCCAGTGGCCGGCAGTGGGAGAAGATGGAGCGAGATGGATTTTGTCTGCCATTCTGCATATTTTCGCATATATTAAACATTTGATCTCCTTACAGTTTTCTGATTCCGAAACTAGAATCTGTAACAAACCGAGTGGACTGAGTTTGGAAGAGTTTGCCAAAGTAAAAAAGGCGTTAAGGAGTGCATGGGCGAATTGAGTTGTTGTACACGTGCACTTTACATAGTAGGCGTTCCCTAATGGAAATATGCAAATAAATGCTAGAACACGCCAATAGGATCTCACCTCTCGTGTTTGTCTCTGCCCACCTTCTTGCTTATTCGGCCAACTAGGATTAATTTTCTGCCATTGGAAACGACAGGCTCTGGTCTATCTTTAAAAAAATCTTTGATGATAGTCTGCCATTAACTCTCGAAGAAGAACATTGCGCCAACGGGGGTATATTCACAAGACATGGTGGTGCAGCTAGAGGTCGTATACAAGGTAAGACTGAGAAACTTTTTTATTTAAATATTAACGCTAGCTAATATTGTGTTGGCTTGTACCACGACGTTGATTAAACGGTTCGGTGCGGTTGCCTGCGGGTTTCTGTATAGTCGTTCTAGCCATTATGCTAGCTAGCTAAACTAACGGTAGCTAGCTAGCCTGAGTGAATGGTGTGAATTAGGTTGACCATTGAATGAAATAGCGTCATAGTACTAGCTTATGTTAGCTTAACGTCAACTGGTTTTGTCTAGAAGGTTACAGATTTTGTCAAAATTTACTTTAATAACCGGTTTAGGAGGATTTCCATGCACTATCGGCTGCCTAGGCAACTTCTATTTTACGCAGCAGGTTATAATTATTAACGTATTATGTTAGGATCATTAGGATAACAAGGTCAGGAAGAGGGTTAAGTTAGCTCAAATGCAAAAACTATTTTCGACGTAATTTGACAAAAGCTCTATCCCATCTAAACAACCGAGCCAACTGTGATTTGATGACCAGGCAACAATGTGAGCTAGCCTGTGCTGTATAGCTAAACACTGCACCTGTCCTTGCCTATGCAATTTACTCAGCCATGAAGCTACTTCACACGTCACTTTTATGTTCACTATAACAACTTGCGAAATCATTTTTGTTAAGATTTCATTATCATCCCCCACCATGGCATCTGTCTTGTCCGGCTTCATTTGACCTGTTTAGTGAAGATTAACAGGCAGTTTGTGAGTCGGATTAACCTAGTTAGTAGCCACCCACGCATGGATAAGATGTTTTGGCATGCAAACGACCTACTCAGCGTTCCCTTTCTAGGAAGAAAACATTAATGTATGTTCATGAGTCCAATAAGCGATGTGTGCAGTACCTTTCATATGTATGCCTAGCTTGCAAGATGTGTGAAAGGTCAATGTACAACATCTATAATTTTTTATTTGACCTTTTATTTAACTTGGCAAGTCAATTTAGAACAAATTATTATTTTCAATGACTGCCTTGTTCAGGGCAGAACGACAGATTTGTACCATGTCAGCTCAGGGATTTGATCTTGCAACCTTTCGGTTACTAGTCCAACGCTCTAACCACTAGGCTACCTGCCGCCCCATACGTCCTTTCAATTGAAGCATTAATAGGATTAATGATAATAGCTCTCTTAGATTGTTTTGTAAATATTGATGGCCACAGGCAATTCATATGCCTATACCAGGATCAGTGAAGCGTCCATACGTGTTAAGATTTCTATGAGCAAAGTCCCAAACCCCTGTTTGCCCTGCTTTTTTGGGGCAGGCGTAAGTGAAACCAGATTAGTATATATTTTAACAAAAACAAAACACCTTCAAAAATGTTATGAAGCCTGTGTTTGGTGTTATGATGGTAGTCCTACCATCAATAATTTCCTCACCACCCCTGTTTGAACATGGCAGGCCATTGACCTTTGCAAACCCAGCAGAATTCTAGTCACACTTCTGTCATCAATGTGCGGGTCACCTACTACAAGAACACAAAGGGACAATGCAGCAAAGCTCAGTATGTCATTCATTGCTTGCTTGAGCTGGGCAGGAGCATTTTGGCTTAGTTTATGTCCTATTCAGTGATTAGCCCCCCCCCCCCCCCCACACACACACATACATACATACTCACACTTACAAACATGCACGCTTGTTGGTGTAGCTATCCATTTATAAAGAGATTCTCTCAGCGTCTGATGGTGACCTAGTTCTAAACTGGAAGGCACTACCCATGGCGTGATTTTCCGATTTAATTACATTAGGAATTCCTCCCCAAGCTATCTGTCCACAAATTAAGTTTTGTGTGTATACTCGTTTTCTTGTTTGTCAATGCACAGTGATTAGCATAAGCCTACCACAGTGAATGTTGAGCTATTATATTGCCCATGGATTTATACTGTAGCCAGGTTCATTTTAGTAATAGGCTTGATGAACTGTAGTAGCCTTTCTGCTTCAGGATCAGAAACGTATTTCAAGCCAATGAATCAGCCTCATTGAAACCGTTTTTATATAGACTTGGCATGAACTGCCAAACATAAGAAATGGAATGATCAGAAGAATAGTCTACATGTCACTCAGCCCGACTGAGACTTGCATTTGACCTACATCAAAAACAGAGGGACAAAGGGACTGACGGAGGGAAAGGAAAAGCGAAGGAAGGTTCACTTGACTTCAATTCCACCTGGTCCCATAGCTTTGTGCCAGACCTACGTTTCTGAATAAGGATAAATCATTGTAAATAGGTTGGTAGCAACTAACCTAATGCTTTTTATACGAATGCTTTCCTTCCATAAAGTTAAGCTTCCGGCTTACGTACAGCAGTAAGGGCTTTTGTGAGGACAAACACTGTTCCGTTGATGACTCAAGCTAAAAGTACTGACGATGGGCTTTTATGATACTGCATCTCATGTCACCCCAAGGTTGGCTTGCTGCTATGTTACAGTGAGTGGGTTCATTTGACTGCAGGACTACAGGGAAAGGCAATAGTACAGAATATGTTGCTCTTTGTTTAGTGCAAAGTTCCTCTTTCCAGACTGCCTGGGCAATGTGATAACAAGAACTTCGGCTACAGATGCGTATCAGATTGGAGGAAATTGTATTCTCATTGTGCGCTGTTGTATTTTCACTGAGCTCACTTGGAATAGACAAACTCCCTTTTTTGCTCAATTTTAGAGGAAAAGACAAGCTAGATTTTCTGTCCATATTTTCTGTTAAACAAAGAGCCATTTTCAAAGTAAACACAACATGGTTCCCAGGGTTTGGGTTAAGTAAATAACATTTTTTGTGCAGCAAGAAAACACATTTATTGCAACGCAGCTGCAAGAGCAATTGTGTTTTGGTGTTAACCTAGGGTTAGGCGATTCCATATCGAAGCAATCGCCTGTTCTCCCCTATTTATGACCTTGGATCAGATGAGACATCCAGCTGAATTTGAACTCAAAGCAGAGTGAAATTTAAAAAAGTCTTATGTTTACCCGTTAGAGAAATAGTTAGAATGTGATTTCTGCACCTGCCATGTGTATTTATTGATTAGATAATGTAATGTCGAGTCATAGGGAAGACCTTGCCCAACAGCAGTAGACTGCCAAGTCATCATCCCAGTATTGTAGAGATTTGGAAGGGGATAGTTCAAGGGTCAACAAAGGATATTCTTATTATGGCTAGTAGGGCATGGAATTGCCAGGGACCTCACGATACTTAGGTGCCGATAGTGCATTTGGAAAGTATTCAGACCCCTTTTTCCATGTTTTGTTACAGCCTTAGTCTAAAATTGATAAGGGAAAAATAAATGTTATCAATCTATACACAATACCCCATAATGGCAAAGTGAAAGCAGGTTTTTAAAAATGTTTGCAAATGTATTAAAAATGCAAAACAGAACTAGAACTGCCTTATTTAGTTGCTGTCGCTGGCGGTGCAGTTGCCGTACCAAGCGGTGATGCAGCCCGACAGGATGCTCTCACTTGTGCGCCTGTAAAAGTTTTAGGATTTTAGGTGCCACGCCAAATTTCTTCAGCCTCCTGAGGTTGAAGAGGAGCTTTCACCACACTATCTGTGTGGGTGGACCATTTCAGTTTGTTAGTGACTTGTATGCCAAAGAACTTTAAGCTTTCCACCTTCTCCACTGCGGTCCTGTCAATGTGGATAGGGGGTTTCCTGAAGTCCACGATCATCTCCTTTTGCTGATGTTGAGTGAGAAGTTGTTTTCCTGGCACCACACTCCTAGCCCTCACCTCCCTGTAGGCTGTCTCATCATTGTTGGTAATCAAGCCTACTACTGTTGTCGTCTGCAGACTTGATGATTGCGTTGGAGGCGTGCATGGCCACGCAGTCATGGGTGAACAGGCAGTACAGGAGGGGGCTGAGCACTCACCCTTGTGGGACCAGCATCATTGCGATGGTTAACACACTTAAATGTCTTACTCACGCCGGCCACGGAGAAGGAGAGCCCACAATCCTTGGTAGTGGGCCGTGTCAGTGGCACTGCTATCCTCAAAGCGGGTGAAGAAGTTATTTAGCTTGTCCGGAAGCAAGACGTCCGTAATTGTCTGTAGACCCTGCCACATACGTCTCATGTCTGAGCCGTTGATTTGAAACTCCTTTGTCTCTATACTGCCGTTTTGCCTGAGATTGCCGTACGGAGGGAATAAAAACACTGTTTGTATTCGGCCATGATCCCAGTCACTTTACCATGGTAAATGCAGTGGTTCGCACTTTCAGTTTTGCGCGAATGCTACCATCTATCCATGGTTTCTGGTTAGGGTAGGTTTTAATAGTCAGTTGTTACAACATCTCCTATACACTTCCTGGTAAACCGTATCAGTGTAATCGTCGATATTATTCTTTGAAGCTACCCTGAACATATCCCAGTCCGCGTGATCAAAACAATCTTGAAGCGTGAATTCCGATTGGTCAGACCAGCATTGAATAGTCCTTAGCATGGGTACTTCCTGTTTGAGTTTCTGGTCATATTTGCCGAAAGGAGGGTGTGGGAGGGCCTTGTAGGCATCTTTCAGTTGGAGTAGCAATGGTCGAGTGTACTACAGTCTAGAGATCGACCGATTTTAATCAGAATGCAAAATTAATTAGGGCCGATTTCAAGTTTTCATAACAATTGGCAATCAGCATTTTTGAACACCGATTATGGCCGATTACATTGCACTCCACGAGGAGACTGTGTGGCAGGCTGACTACCTGTTATGTGAGCCAATGTAAGTTGCTAGCTAGCATTAAACTTATCTTATAAAAAAACAATCAATGTTGACATAATCACTAGTTAACTACACATGGTTGATGATATTACTAGTTTATCTAGCTTGTCCTGCGTTGCATATAATCGATGCGGTGCCTGTTAATTTATCATTGAATCACAGCCTACTTCGCCAAACGGGTGATTTAACAAGCGCATTCGCGAAAAAAGCACTGTCGTTTCACCAATGTGTACCTAACCATAAACATCAATGCCTTTCTTAAAATCAATACACAAGTATATATTTTTAAACCTGCATATTTAGTTAATATTGCCTGCTAATATGAATATCATTTTAACTAGGGGAAATTGTGTCGCCTCTCTTGTGTTCTGTGCAAGCAGAGTCAGGGTATATGCAGCAGTTTGGGCTGCCTGGCTCGTTGCGAGCTGTGTGAAGACCATTTCTTCCTAACAAAGACCGTAATTAATTTGCCAGAATTGTACATAATTATGACAACATTGAAGGTTGTGCAATGTAACAGCAATATTTAGACTTAGGGATGCCACCTGTTAGATAAAATATGGAACGGTTCTGTATTTCACTGAAAGAATAAACGTTTTGTTTCCGGATTTTACCATATTGATGACCTAAGGCTTGTATTTCTGTGTTATTTATAATTAAGTCTATGGTTTGATAGAGCAGTCTGACTAAGCGGTGGTAGGCAGCAGCATGCTCGTAAGCATTCATTCAAACAGCAGTTTCCTGCATTTGCCAGCAGCTCTTCGCTGTGCTTCAAGCATTGCGCTGTTTATGACTTCAAGCCTATCAACTCCCGAGATTAGGTTGGCAATATTAAAGTACCTATTAGAACATCCAATAGTCAAAGGTATATGAAATACAAATGGTATAGAGAGAAATAGTCCTATAATACCTACAACCTAAAACATCTTACCTGGGAATATTGAAGATTCATGTTAAAAGGAACCACCAGCTTTCATATGTTCTGAGCAAGGAACTTAAACGTTAGCTTTGTTACATGGCACATATTGCACTTTTACTTTCTTCTCCAACACTGTCTTTGCATTATTTAAACCAAATTTAACATGTTTCATTATTTATTTGAGACTAAATTGATTTTATTGATCTATTAAGTTAGTGTTCATTCAGTGTTGTTGTAATTGTCATTATTACAAATGTGTTTGTGTGTGTGTATGTGATACAATAATACATAAAAACAAAATACTGCATAGTTTCCCAAGAGCTAGAAGTGAGGCAGCCCTCTCTGTTTGCGCCATTATAAAACATTCTCACGGTTCTATAGATATTGCAATTTGCTCACTGCAGAGAGACGAGTCATGGAGATAAAAGTTCTAAAAAAACATGTTAGTTCACCATTTTAAAAGATGCTTAGTGCTTTTTTTTCTTTTTAGATCGGTTCGATTCTATAAAAATTATCACAGCTTTTGGTTTAGATAAAACATTTAACGTTTTAATAAACATGATGAAATAATGACATTAAATTATTTGTTAGCTTTTTAATGGAAGTTCCAAAGCCCAAAATGGTGAACATTAATTTCACAAAATATTCTATTGTCTCTGTCAGGTCCACATTGGGTATATTTTGCATAGTTTTTATTTGACTTTATTTTCCATTCCTTTAACCCCTAAAAATCTAAGCTGTGGGGAGATTCTACCAAGTTAATGTATGGAATTGATTTAAAACTTCTTAGGGATCAAATCCCGTGAACGGGATCGATTTAACAACATCTGGTGATATGGCAGAGCGCCAAATTCAAATAAAATTTTATAAAATTTTTACTTTCATACAATCACAAGTGCAATACACCAAATTAAAGCTTTAATTCTTGTTAATCCAGCCACCGTGTCAGATTTCAAAAAGGCTTTGCGGCGAACGCAAACCATGCTATTATCTGAGGACAGCACCCCATCAAACAAACACAGACAATCATATTTCATCCCGCCAGGCGCTACACAACTCAGAAATAATGATATAATTCATGCCTTACCTTTGACGAGCTTCTTCTGTTGGCACTCCAATATGTCCCATAAACATCACAAATGGTCCTTTTGTTTGATTAATTCCATCGTTATATATCCAAAATGTCCATTTATTTGACGAGTTTGATCCAGAAAAACACCGGTACCAACTCGCGCAACATGACTACAAAATATCTAATAAGTTACCTGTAATCTTTGTCCAAACATTTCAAACAACTTTCCTAATACAACTTTAGGTATTTTTTAACATAAATAATCGATAAAATTTAAGACAAACTGCGTTCAATAGCGGATAAAAACAAAGTGGAGCGAGCTTTCAGGTCGCGCGCCCCTAACAAACAGTACACGTTCTGAACAGCCCTACTTCTTCATTACACAAAGGGAAAAACATCAACCAATTTCTAAAGACTGTTGACATCCAGTGGAAGTGATAGGAACTGCAAGCAAGTGCCTTAGATATCTGGATCCCCATAGAAAACCCATTGAAAAGAGTGACCTCATAAACAAAACAAAATCCTGGATGGTTTGTCCTTGGGGTTTCGCCTGCCAAATAAGTTCTGTTATACTCAGACATCATTCAAACGGTTTTAGATACTTCAGAGTTTTCTATCCAAATCTACTAATAATATGCATATCCTAGCTTCTGGGCCTGAGTAGCAGGCAGTTTACTTTGGGCACTCTTTTCATCCGGATGTGAAAATACTGCCCCCTAGCCTAGAGAGGATATTAGCTTTCTTAGACAGCTTAGCAAATATATACATTTATCCCCCTTTTTTTTATGGTACAAAACTGCTGACCTACTTCCATTTTCTAAACTGGTACAGGGTTACCTTCAGATGAGTCGAGAAACACTTGTGGGGGTCGTAGAACAAAACGGGACAGCGTTGTGTTTGACAGTCTTATCTTTCCACAGAGTGGCCCAAACCGTTCGGAGGCTGCAGACGTTTTCGTAAGAAGACCAATTTTTGGAATGTTTCCTAGTCTGACAAACCGCTGGAACTCTGCCGCTTTACACTGCTGATGCGGAAGGCCGACATAGGTGGATGTGGTGGCTTGAGACCTAGCCCATACAAAAAACTAGGGACCTCATGAATTAATATTGCCAACAAAGTATTCTAAATTACTACTGATGAATGGAGTTCAGTGTTCGTACGCATAGAAAAAGTGTGATATATCAAACAATCCTACGATTGTCATACGCACACTGGTAGGAGATAACCATTGATAAATACCAATACCTGTGCGGCCTTGACTATTTGCATTGTGAAACGCCCCTAAATAACCATAAATGGTCCATCATTCCTTTAAAATCTGTGGGAATATACAACGGTATACCGTGAAATACAGGTGCTAGTGTCAGATTAGGTACAATCAAAAGGTTTTATTTGGCTTGCTCAGTTGTGGTTTGACCAGTAAAAACATGGCTACAAAGAGAGGCCCATTAGGACAATTCAAGTTGCTTTTACAATGGCAAATATACTTCAAATGAGTAGACAACACTCTCCAATAAGCCATCAATTGTCAACAGCTCCCTCCTGTAGGTGTATAGGCCATTATTGCTGTTCTGCAGAATGAACGAGTTGTGTGTTTTTTGCCCTTCACATAACCCATCACCTGTACATTAAGAGTGGAAGCCTTTTCTGTTCACGTAGTGGAACTAGTTTTGAGATGGTGCTTTTATGGTGATGTGGGTTTCCACCGCTAAGGGCGTGCGTAAAAGTGTATACTTCTCTATCCGAGCCGGAAAGAACGGGCACTATGGATTAGGGTCTTAGTAGTTAATTACTACGTTTCTGCGCTGACCGGGTTGAATATTTGCTTAATGAAAACAACTCCCTTTAGCCCAGCGTCCCACATAGTCCTTGACTTAATTTCTCTCGTGAATTATTTGATTTCTCTACAGGAATGGCATGTTGGGCTCCCAAAAAAACGACCTAAATGGAACCAACGTTGTTTAATAACCAAAACATTTATAAAAGTTAGTGACTCGCTCAGCACTAGAATTTGGAGAACAAGCTATACGATGAAAAATAGTGGCTTTTTGGTGCGGATACAGTCGACTAGCACTAGCTAATGCTACCAAGTATCGATTTTTGCAAATCAATACTTGGAGTCAAAGTATCGATATATGTAACTGTGTTTTTATTTTTTCATCACTAATGGCTAGGCTATATTTAGCAATAAGGCATGCAGGGGTGTGGTACATGGCCAATATACCAAGGCTGTTACTATGTACAGTGCACTGCAGAGTGCCTGGTTACAGCCCTTAATCGTGATATATTGGCCATATATCACAAACCCCTGAGGTGCCTTTATTGATATTATAATCTGGTTAACAACATAATTAGAACAGTAAAAATAAATGTATTGTCGTACTCGTGGTATATGGTCTGATACCACAGCTTTCAGCTAATTCGCATTCAGGGCTCGAACATTATAATAACTTGATGATGGGCCTAGCCTAGATAGTCTATCTTAGTCAGTGTTGTTCAAGAACACAGAGCAGCAGCTCCACATGCGTGCACACAAGCACAACACACACAGCCCTGTGGCTTTGGTGGACCCTGCCTCTGCCATGCCCCTCCATAAATACGGAGTATCGGGACCCTATTCCCGATAGCTAAACAATCAGGCGCAGGTGCTACTTTACACACACACACACACACCCAGGCTCTGGCCCCCGTCGCTGCTTCTCCATTCCTGTTCTCACACACCCCGTGGTGATTGGAGGTCTTTGTCTGGTGTGAGACATGGTCTGTTCTGTTGTATTTTCATCAGATCCAAACTGAATCAATGTCTGCTTGCATTTTTCTCTCGTGGCCCAAACTCAGCAGCTCGTGCCATTAGGCCAAATATATGCTTTGATTGAAACAAAACATGGTGGTTGGTAATTGGCGTGCAGATGCTTTATGGACGTTTAACCGGTAAAACGTGTTCAGCTATCCAGGGATTGGCATTAGTCTGAAAGGCACTTGCCCATCAGACAAGTCAGCAGTATTTTTTTTGGGGGGGGGGTTGCGATAAGTCACTTGCCTGAAAATGTGAAAAATGTTTTCAGTTTTGAGACTCTCCTATTCATTTAAATGAAACCTGGGCGTGAGCATGCCGGCTCCGCGAGAGGCCTGCGCTGCTGTAGCGTAAAATTACCTTCAGGTGTTTGTTTAACATTTCGACACACAGCTCATTCCCGTGATCAAAAGGATGTACAGTGCATTTGGAAAGTATTCAGACCCCTTGACTTTTTCTATATTTTGTTACGTTACAGCCTTATTCTAAAATGGATGTGGTGAAAAAATCCCCCTCAATCTACACACAATAGCCCATAATAACGAAGTAAAAACAGTTTTAATACATTTTTAAAACTCTCATTTACGTAAGTATTCAGACCCTTTACTCAGTACTTTGTTGAAGCACTTTTGGCAGCTATTACAGCCTTGCATATTTTTGGGTATGACACTACAAGCTTGGCACACCTGTATTTGGGGAGTTTCTCCCATTCATCTCTGCAGATCCTCTCAAGCTCTGTCAGGTTAGATGGGGAGCGTCGCTGCACAGCTATTTTCAGGTCTCTCCAGAGATGTTTGATTGGGTGCAAGTCCGGGCTCTGGCTGGGCCACTCAAGGACATTCAAAGACTTGTCCCGAAGCGACTCCTGCGCTGTCTTGGCTGTGTGCTTAGGTTTCTAGTTCTTGTGGAAGGTGAACCTTTGCCCGAGTCTGAGGTCCTGAGTGCTCTGGAGCAGGTTTTCATCAAGGATCTCTCTATCTTGGCTAGTCTCCCAGTCCCTGCCACCAAAAAACATCCCCACAGAAAGATGCTGCCACCACCAGGTTTCCTCTAGATGTGACGCTTTGCATTCAGGCCAAAGATTTTAGTCTTGGTTTCATCAGACCAGAAAGTCTTGTTTCTCATCGCCTGAGAGTCCTTTAGGTGCCTTTTGGCAAACTCCAAGCGGGCTGTTGTGTCTTTTACTGAAGAGTGGCTTCCGTCTGGCCACTCTACCATAAAAGGCCTGATTGGTGGAGTACTGTATAGATGGTTGTCCTTCTGGAAGGTTCTCCCGTCTCTACACAACTCTGGAGCTCTGTCAGACTGACCATCGAGTTCTTGGGCACCTTCCTGACCAAGGCCCTTCTCCCCCGATTGCTCAGGTTGGCTGGGCGGCCAGCTCTAGGAAGAGTCTTGGTGGTTCCAAACTTCCATTTAAGAATGGAGGCCACTGTCTTCTTGGGGACCTTCAATGCTAAAGAAATGTTTTGGTACCCTTCACCAGATGTGCTTCGACACAATCCTGTCTTGGAGCTCTACGGACAATTCCTTCAACCTCATGCCATGGTGTTTCTCTGACATGCACTGTCAAGTTTGTGACCTTGTATAGACAGGTGTGTGCCTTTCCAAATCATGTCCAATGAATTGATTTTAACCACAGGTAGACTCCAATTTGTGCAATCTCAATTTCTAGTCCTATAGCAAAGGGTCTGAATATTTATGTCAAAGTATTTCTGTTTTAATTGAATACATTTCTTAACCTGTTTTCGTTTTGTCTTTATGGGGTATTGTCTGTAGATTTGAGGATTATTTTTTAAATCCTTTTTAGAATAAGGCTGTAACGTAACAAGATGGAAAAAGTGAAGGTGTCTGAATACTTTGAATGCCTAGGCCTGGTTGATAGTGCTCTGCTCACACTGACAAAGTTGTGCTTCAGCGTAGCAGGTAAAATAAAACATTTAAACAGTGTAGCACCTATGTAAGGCTATTAGATGTTTTTTTTTTTAATCCTTAACTGGTCGACCACAGAGCAGGCTCAACCCGGCTACCTTAAATGCCATACATTTTCCATCTTTCACTTAAACTTTAAGGATGGGCTAGGTATACTGGAATTCTTTGCAGTTTTTAATTTGAGGTGTCTTGGGTGGACGGGGCGGTTCGGTCTGGTGGCACACTTCTGCCTCAAATATCCCTCTGAGATGGTGTGAACACTCCAAATGCCCTGTTTTCCCCTCGACTCAACCAGCCAGCTCGGTTGTGCTTACTAGGGCTGGGACGATACCAGTATCATAATTTTTTTTTTCACATGGCAAAAAAGAACAAAGCAAACCTAAACTCTTTGGTCCTTTAAAATTCTGCTGTATGTAAAATATTGTATGCTATAGCTTGGAAAGTAAATTTGACTCAAGGCAACGTGCGCGGTTATGTGAATGTATGAATCTATAGAGGTTAACTTATTAGTTTATCTGTGTGTATTTTTACGTGTATTTGTGTCTGCGTCATTTGGGGTGGGGGGGGGGGTGTGTGGCCAGAGCCTGGGTAGCCTATAACCTGACACCGAAGGGGAAAAAGGCTCTCGCCCACAGGTCAGCAAATTGGTTTCTGGTGGTAATACATACGTAGGTCATGAAGGACGTGAAGGAAAGAACTCGGGCTGGGAAAAAAATATCTCCACTCTTTTTGCCACGTGCCAGTGGTGATGCCCCATGATCTATTTTGAGTAGCTGGAGAGGTCACTCACACCCCCAATTCTGTCATTCCCAGTCCCAACTGTAGGGCCCTATAAAATCTACGACGCAGACGGAATCGCAGAAATCGGACAATAAAACGGAATTCAACAATTATATTTAAAAAACTTAGCAGGAAATCAATTAAATGTATTCAACTTATTTGCATTTATTTGCCCAAGTTTATCATACGACATGAACAGAATGCATCAGTGACTTGTATTTCCTGCAACTTTCTGAAGAGGCAATGACACAGGAACGTCCGTCATTAAATTGCGCAGCTAGCAGGGGACGGTTTTCTGGACCACACATGATCATGGCAGAGTTTGAAACAAATCCCCACTGGATTGAGACAAAATGTAATGATATAATTCTGCCAGGGGGGGCATAAGTCAACATTGAATTGAGGAGGTTTTTGGGACAGCCTTTCCATCTACCATTATCATCGCGCAACGCACACATACAGTGTGCTACACTCTGAAATTGAAATTTTTAATTTGACACAACCCAAATTCTATCATCTGTCACCCCAGTCCAAACCCCCTCAATTGTTTGGCCTGCTCTGTTAGGTATGTAAGCGCCGTATGGCTTGGAGCTCGGTCATGGCTGTGGGGACCTCTATTGATGGCATTTGTGTTGATCTGTGATTGTCTCTCTCGATCCCGCAGATTCCTAGCTGGTGTGTGATATAAAGGGAGGAGATGGAAGTGGCCGTCACGATTGGGCCAGACAGCCTGCTCCAGGTCAATGGAGCCGACCAGGGAGGCAGCCGCTGGAAGCAGCCTAACGATGACTCAGTAAGATGGGATTGAACGATGACGTAGTGATGTGGTTCCCCTTGTTTTGTTTTTTTTAGTTGCTGGGATTTTTATTTTAGGTGGGTTGGCGCTAATTTAGGGAGGACTGTCTTGCTCAGTAATGGTAGAGGAAACACTAAGAAAGACTTGACCACTGATAGTGAGGAGTCATTTGTCATTAAAGGTTTTGTCATTGAGTTGTTTACCTCAAATGTTGGCGTGTGTTGACTGTATGGTTCATGGAATTATATAAATGTCTTGCTTCATTAAACCATATAAACCTTAGAAAGGGTCTCATGATTGACCAGGACTGTCTACCCCGGGGACAGAGCTTCTGCAATGTTACCTTGTTGATTGTTGATAAAGCCTTATGTCAAGACAGCTAAACTTACGATGACGTTTACACAACCTTTACCACCTTGAGCCATCATTGGTTGCCCATATCACTTCTATTGATGGCTAGAGTTAGCTGAGGTTTGTTGTGGCTGTTTTTAAAGAACCAAACCATGGATTATAATGTCTCCTGGCCAATACTGTTGACTACTTCCAGGGTTAGGAAACGTCTAACATCCTGAACTTACCCTTTTTTATAGGGCGTTCACTCACTGCTCTAGCATGTAGTGAAATATGGGTAAATTCAAGAGGGTGCTACTAAATTAATGTCTAAACCTAGTTTTCTTCAGCCTTTGTCATTATGAATCGCATACAAATAATCAATAGATTGTTCTCTACAATAGTACAACCTTTAATGTGCTTGTACTTAATAGTGTTGATTAAATAATAATGTCAGTTTGTTGTGACCGTTGCTCGTTGAGATCGCCCTACTCTTGGTTGTATTTCTTCCATATTTCAGCATTGGGAGGTGGTAACATTAGGCGTTTCCACGCTTTGGGTCAATCAATGTTATCTTGACACCCTTGTCGTTATAATCTCCAGACCCGTGGATTTCTATTCCTTTAACCCCAGTCAATCAATGTTGAGGGGCTGTTTCTATGGCAATTTTAAAGGGGAGGCCTCACAAAATTCAAAATGCAAACTGGAACAGATTTATTTTATTTTTTTCGGGGAGGGTATATATGGAAATTCAGTCTGTTCGCTTTATACTGAACAAAAATATAAACGCAAGATTTTGCTGAGTTACAGTTCATATAAGGAAATCAGCCAATATAAATTAATTAATGAAGGCCCAAATGACTGGGCATAGGCCCACCCACTTGGGAGCTAGGCCCAGCCAATCAGAATGAGTTTTGCCCCACAAGGGCTTTATTACAGACAGTAATACTCCTCATCAACCCCCCCCCCCCCCCCTCGCCTCAGACGATCCCACAGGTGAAGAAGCCGCATGTGGAGGTCCTGGGCTGGCGTGGTTACACGTTGTGAGGCCGGTTGGGCGTACTGCCAAATTCTCTAAAATGACAGAGGTGGCTTATGGTAGAGAAATGAACCCTGAATTCTCTTGCAAAACTTGATGTGGCATTGTGATAAAACTGCACATTTTAGTGGCCTTTTATTACCCCCAGCACACCTGTGTAATGATAATGCAGTTTTATCAGCTTCTTGATATGCCACACCTGTCAGGTGGATGGATTATCTCGACAAATGCAAAAATCCCCACTAATAGGGATCTAAATACATTTTTGCACAAAATTTGAAAAAATATGCTTTCTTTGCAGATGGAAAATGTCTGGGATCTTTTATTTCAGCTCATTAAGTTTATATTTTTGTGTGTATGAACAATGCATAAGGAAAGTATTCAAAACCCTTGACTTTTTCCACATTTTGTTACATTACAGCCGTTCCCCTTGTTTTGTTTTTTTTAGTTGCTGGGATTTTTATTTTAGGTGGGTTGGCGCTAATTTAGGGAGGACTGTCTTGCTCAGTAATGGTAGAGGAAACACTAAGAAAGACTTGACCACTGATAGTGAGGAGAATTGGTGTTGGTTGAGAATTTTAGTGTGGGTGTGAAAGACCAACACGGTGCAAAAATCTATCTATTTCCTATATGGGATTCTTTTGTGTTTTGAACAATGGCGCAAACTGAAGTGTCTGTGTCCAGGACCGCAGTTCCAGTCCGTCTGTCCTGCGCTGTGTGACCAGCACGTGGAAGGAGGGCTTGCTGAACAGAAAGAGGCCATTCGTGGGCCGCTGCTGCCATTCTTGCACGCCGCAAAGTCAGGTGAGCCGAGCCGTGGTCTAGTTTACTCCAGTCTAGCCGTTGGGTTACTCAAACCCCAGCCTGGTGATCCCAAGTATTGCTTGGTTGTGTTCATTAGGGCAGGATGTTTTGTGACGGGAAAAGAGTCATTTCAGGTTTTCTTCTGTTTGGTGCCTACATATTCATTACACCAAACAGAAGAAAAAGACTGAAACAGGAAGGGACTAATTAATTCCACCTGGAGGACGGAAAAAGTATTCCACTGAATAGATTCTATGGATGATTCTCCCCTATCTGCTCCATCCTCCATTTTAGGTAGAACCACTGTTGGTGATATTTGATTTCTTAGAACCCCAGAGCATTAACTTATGCATACGTTTCTGTGTCCCAACTTGCAATAGATTTACCTGACAGAGCTCCTCTGTTTTCTTCCAGGCGAGACTCTTCAACTCGAGCATTCCTTCTCTAGGACTGCGCAACGTGATTTACATCAATGAGACACACACCAGGTAAGCCCACCACAGCACTTAAGTCATTGGTCGGAGAGCCCATAGTGATCTTCTCTCTTTAATAGACCTTTTTCACGTGGCTGTGTTCAAACGCTGTTCAACATGTTGTGCCGACATTCAACGTATTTCAAGGGCGCAGGTTTGAAACCTGGTACAGTGTAGTAGATATGCTGGCCCCGTACTGTACTTCAAACGACATGTACTCACCACTTGTCTATGAAGCTCAGGGTGTCCCTGTGAAACAGTGGAAACCTAAAGGATGAATAATTGACTGTCAACGGACACCAGCCACTATCCGGTGATTGAGCTCAGTGGTCCCAAAGTCGGCGATGGCTGCCTTGTGCCTTACAAAACAACAGGACAAATGCATATATGTTCATGTCAACAAAACACTAACTTGTACATTTAACAAGATGAGTCTTGTGACAGGTGGATTTTGGTGGTGGTAGAATGACTTTGTCATTGTTGTAAAATGACTAAGTAGAAATTGCTCTTTTTAAAAAATAATGACAAGTGTTTCACTAACCATATTACTGTACAAGCTAATATAAACATTTAAATTCCACCCAAGTTGATCCTGTGCTTTGGTGGACTACAGCTGTAACAATGTAATAATTTTTTACATTTGTTTCTGTAAGGCCACGGTAACTATGTTAATAGTATATACTTGTGATTGGGTGCACTCTGACTGTTGTGGTTACCTTGTATGTGACGAGTATTCCCTGTGGTCTTGCAGACATCGGGGCTGGCTGGCCCGCAGGCTCAGCTATGTGCTGTTTGTTCTGGAGAGGGACGTCCAGAAGGACATGTTCGCCCGCAACGTGGTGGACAATGTACTCAACAACAGCAGGTATCACAGAGAGACACAGAGGGAGGGAAGGCTGAAGGGAACCAGCAGGGATTTGGAAGAAGAGACAATGATGTACCATGATTATTCAGTAAATTACTTCATCTCCTTTTGAACTGACTTCATAGACTTGAAGACAAACCAGCCCTTGGTTTCATCTCTAATGTATTTATATCAGAGGTCGTGAAGTGACGGAAAGGAGATCATGTATTGGTTCACAGCCAAAGAAACAAAGCAGACAACTCTCATGAGTTTAGCAGTGCGTTTGTAACAGTAATTTCCCATGAACAGTACCCTTGAAACTGTCATATCCTGAGCATTGCTCCCTTGAAACTCTAAGTATAATGCCTTTCAAACCTCCATTAGCTTTTGATTTTCCAGTAGAAGAAGAATCAGAAGAATGCTTGTCTCTGACAGTACTTGTCTGTCCCAGGGTGGAGAGTGCAATTGTGGAGGTGGCCACTGAGTTGGATCCTGCGGCCACCGAGGCTGGGGTGGAACATAAAGCGGTCAGCAAGGTGAGGCGGAAAGCCAGAGGGTTCCTGCAAGAGATGGTGGCCAACATCTCACCAGCCTTCATCAGGTACAGCACCTTTCAGCGAGTCCTCTACTCTCAAATCACTTAATGTAATGTTCTTTGGCGCTGGCAGGGTTCCCACCGGCCTTTTGAAATAATTGAAAATGGGCGATGTTGAGGAATCACAATGTCCTTGATAAGTCTGTGAAAATGTGTGGTTATTTTCAAACAAATGTATGGTTTTGTCTATAGATATTGCTGCCAATCAGATAACACAGATTTGTATCAATCCTCAAATGCTAGTTCTAATCAATGTAAGCAGTGCTCAAATGAGGAAGACCAAAGCATGCCGTTTTGTCCCCGTTACAACGAAAGTTGCTCAACTAAAAAAACAAAACAAAAAACACCACTGGCAGTGACAATGCCACTGAAGGAGCCATACCTGTACATTTTTGTCTTTCAGGTTGACGGGATGGGCGCTTCTCAAGCTCTTCAATGGCTTCTTCTGGAGCATCCAGATCCACAAAGGCCAGCTGGAGATGGTGAAGAAAGCTGCTACGGAGGTTAGAATCACCGCTAACACTTTATACTGCTGGCATGATACTGTTGCGCCAGCGTGAAGAATGTCTTCATGTTTTAGAATATGTAAATAACTTTATGATAGTTTAACATTTTATGCATAATCTGTAACATTTGTCATTAAAGGTTTTGTCATTGAGTTGTTTACCTCAAATGTTGGCGTGTGTTGACTGTATGGTTCATGGAATTATATAAATGTCTTGCTTCATTAAACCATATAAACCTTAGAAAGGGTCTCATGATTGACCAGGACTGTCTACCCCGGGGACAGAGCTTCTGCAATGTTACCTTGTTGATTGTTGATAAAGCCTTATGTCAAGACAGCTAAACTTACGATGACGTTTACACAACCTTTACCACCTTGAGCCATCATTGGTTGCCCATATCACTTCTATTGATGGCTAGAGTTAGCTGAGGTTTGTTGTGGCTGTTTTTAAAGAACCAAACCATGGATTATAATGTCTCCTGGCCAATACTGTTGACTACTTCCAGGGTTAGGAAACGTCTAACATCCTGAACTTACCCTTTTTTATAGGGCGTTCACTCACTGCTCTAGCATGTAGTGAAATATGGGTAAATTCAAGAGGGTGCTACTAAATTAATGTCTAAACCTAGTTTTCTTCAGCCTTTGTCATTATGAATCGCATACAAATAATCAATAGATTGTTCTCTACAATAGTACAACCTTTAATGTGCTTGTACTTAATAGTGTTGATTAAATAATAATGTCAGTTTGTTGTGACCGTTGCTCGTTGAGATCGCCCTACTCTTGGTTGTATTTCTTCCATATTTCAGCATTGGGAGGTGGTAACATTAGGCGTTTCCACGCTTTGGGTCAATCAATGTTATCTTGACACCCTTGTCGTTATAATCTCCAGACCCGTGGATTTCTATTCCTTTAACCCCAGTCAATCAATGTTGAGGGGCTGTTTCTATGGCAATTTTAAAGGGGAGGCCTCACAAAATTCAAAATGCAAACTGGAACAGATTTATTTTATTTTTTTCGGGGAGGGTATATATGGAAATTCAGTCTGTTCGCTTTATACTGAACAAAAATATAAACGCAAGATTTTGCTGAGTTACAGTTCATATAAGGAAATCAGCCAATATAAATTAATTAATGAAGGCCCAAATGACTGGGCATAGGCCCACCCACTTGGGAGCTAGGCCCAGCCAATCAGAATGAGTTTTGCCCCACAAGGGCTTTATTACAGACAGTAATACTCCTCATCAACCCCCCCCCCCCCCCCCTCGCCTCAGACGATCCCACAGGTGAAGAAGCCGCATGTGGAGGTCCTGGGCTGGCGTGGTTACACGTTGTGAGGCCGGTTGGGCGTACTGCCAAATTCTCTAAAATGACAGAGGTGGCTTATGGTAGAGAAATGAACCCTGAATTCTCTTGCAAAACTTGAGATGTGGCATTGTGATAAAACTGCACATTTTAGTGGCCTTTTATTACCCCCAGCACACCTGTGTAATGATAATGCAGTTTTATCAGCTTCTTGATATGCCACACCTGTCAGGTGGATGGATTATCTCGACAAATGCAAAAATCCCCACTAATAGGGATCTAAATACATTTTTGCACAAAATTTGAAAAAATATGCTTTCTTTGCAGATGGAAAATGTCTGGGATCTTTTATTTCAGCTCATTAAGTTTATATTTTTGTGTGTATGAACAATGCATAAGGAAAGTATTCAAAACCCTTGACTTTTTCCACATTTTGTTACATTACAGCCGTTCTAAAATGTATTAAGTTGTTTTTTTCCCTTGTAAATCTACACACAAAGCCCCGTAATGACAAAGCAAAAACAGGTTTTTAGAAATGTTTGCAAATTTATGAAACAACAAAAACAGGTATCACGTTTACATAGGTATTCAGACCCTTTACTCAGTACTTTGTTGAAGCATCTTTGGCAGCGATTACCGCCTCGAGTCTTCTTGGGTATGACACTAAAAACTTGGCACACCTGTATTTGGGGAGTTTATCCCTGTCTTCTGTGCAGATCCTCTCAAGCTCTGTCAGGTTGGATGGAGAGCGTCGCTGCACAGCTATTTTCAGGTCTCTCCAGAGATGTTAGATCTGGCTCAAGTCCGGGCTCTGGCTGGGCCACAAGGACATTCAGAGACTTGTCCCGAAGCCACTCCTGCGTTGTCTTGGCTGTGTGCTTAGGGTTGTTCTGTTGGAAGGTGAACCTTCGCCCAAGACTGAGGTTCTGACTGCTCTGGAGCAGATATTCATCAAGTATCGTTCTGTACTTTGCTCCATCCATCTTTCCCATCTTTCCCTGACTAGTCTCCCAGTCCCTGCTGCTGAAAAATATCCCCACAGCAAGATGCTGCCACCATCATGCTTCACTGTAGGGATGGTGCCAGGTTTCCTCCAGGCGTGACTCTTGGTTTCATCAGACCAGAGAATTTTGTTTCTCATAGTCTGAGTCTACAGCTGCCTGTTGGCTTCTGTCTGGCCACTCTACCATAAAGGCCTGATTGGTGGAGTGCTGCAGAGATGGTTGTCCTTCTGGAAGGTTATCCTGTCTCCACAGAGGAGCTCTGTCAGTGATCCATAGGTTCTTGGTCACCTCCCTGACCAAGGCCCTTCTCCCCTGATTGCTCAGTTTGGCTGGGCGGCCAGCTCTAGGAAGTCTTGGTGGTGCCAAATTTCTTCCATTTAAGAATGATGGAGGCCACTGTGTTCTTGGGGACCTTCAATGCTGCAGAATGTGTTGGTACCCTTCCCCAGATCTCTGCCTCGACACAATCCTGTCTATGAGCTCTACGGACAATTCCTTTGTCATGACTTGGTTTTTGCTCTGACATGCACTGTCAACTGTGGGACCTTATATAGACAGGTGTGTGCCTTTCCAAATCATATCCAATCAATTGAATTGACCACAGGTGGACTCCAAGTAGAAACATCTCAAGGATGATAGATGGATACAGGATGTACCTGAGTTCAATTTCTTGTCTCATAGTAAAGGGTCTGAATACTTTTGTAAATAAGGTATTTTTGTTTTTAATAAATTAGCAAACATTTCTATAAACTTTTTTTTTTCTTTTCGTTTTGTCATTATAGGGTATTGTCTGTAGATTGAGAAATGTATTTAATAAATTTTAGAATAAGGCTGTAACATAACAAAATGTGGGGGAAAGGAAAGGGTTCTGAGTACACTGTATATATGGTAGAGACCCAGGGTCTGGACTACTGTTTTTCAGATGCAGTTCTCTATTGAATAAAATAATCAATTTTATGGGTGAACACCATGCTCTTTAACCATGGCCTAAATTGTGTGGGGGTTTTTCCTTCTGTGTTTTGCAGTACAACGCTCCCCTTGTCTTCCTGCCCGTGCACAAGTCTCACATCGACTACCTGCTCATCACCTTTATCCTCTTCTGCCACAACATCAAGGCTCCCCACATCGCTGCCGGCAACAACCTCAACATCCCCATATTCAGGTGAGCCAACTGGAAGAAGACCCATCTAGATGCTGATCTAGATCGGTTTTGCTGAGCTTGGTCCGCCCCGTCCCAGTCCCCTTCGCCTAATGATTTGGGACGGGTAAACTGATCCTAGATCTGTGCCTAACTGTCTAGCACTACCTGGTGAAAGCTGATCTCAGGTCTGATAATGAATGAGGTTAAAATCAAGGTAGGAGAAACTGAACCTAGATCTGCACTTGGAAGAAAATGTATTTCAAGTCACCTGTGCAATGTGGGAGTTATTGAGCTAGCCTAGCCATTAGAGTTGTTTTGAAATATGCCATCCAGATACGGGATTGGTTTAGTTTTCTTATTAGACTGTATTGTTTCAGTGAACGACTGGGCTTGCTTGTTTTTTTCAGCACATTGATACGTAAACTGGGAGGATTCTTCATTCGGCGAAAACTTGACGAGACGCCAGACGGAAAGAAGGATGTCTTGTACAGATCTCTATTATATGTAGTAAGTCTACAGAGGATAATGGTATCCCCTTTACGGTACTTATTAGCCTGACAGCGCACTATGTGTGTCTGTCCATGAGGTAAAAGGAATCTGTGCGTGTGTGTCCATCTGCCTTAGTGTAAAGTGCCTCTGGGGCTCTGCTAATGGCTTTAGTCTTACACCATGTTTGGTGAAATGTGGATATGCTGGCTAAACTGGCACTAGCTGTGTCTCCCTTGTGACATTTGAGGGATTTATTTTAACAAACCTAACGCAATCGTAGCGCAGCCGTACAGCGCTGTCAAATGGTTGTCGGAAATATTTCTGCTATTATCACAGCGGGAATCATGGGCGCAATAGCTGGCAGTGACGCGAAAGGTCGATTTTGATGAATGAATAAATAAATTGTAGGTGTGAAGGGCTTGACCACTCACTGGACAATAAATGTTTTCCGAGGCTAAATACTGCATGCGATTTGTCTCAAGTTGTGTAGGTTATTGAGGGTCTTTGTTATCATCAACTCTAATTCGACTGGAGGGCACGGAATGTTCTCGACCTAGGACATGGATTGATACTGTTTATTAAATGGCATACAGTAACGAATAATAATAACAGTGAAATGCATCCAGATTTGCTTAATATGGTTGGCGTGTTTGCAGTCCACAATGTTCTAGTTGGCTTCAACATGTAGTAGGGCTGGGCCATATGGCCTAAAAATCATCTCCATTGTCTTTAACTTAGGCTGTGTATCGTTTAAAAAAAATAAGCATTGTTGCACAATTTAAAGATCAATACACTGTATTCCAAAGAGCCAGGAATGATATAATTAGCCTAGGTATACTTTTACAATTTATTTTAAGCCTTCCACAACCATAAGACCCACTAATAATTTTATTTTTTAGTGTAACCTGCTTTTTTGCAATAGTCATTGATTTGGCTTTCAAGTCTATGAAAAGGCAATTTCTGTTACAAATTTAACCAGAACCATGCACAATGCACCTCCACCAATAATGACTAACTTCTTGTAGCAGGTATTATAGAAAATGAACACGGGTCTCTCAAGCACAAGCCCCACGTGCTAGTGAGTAGCCAGCTGATCTTTATATTTTAAGTCCCACCAATTTGGATTTATTTGCTTTGCTAACAAGGTAGAACAGTTGAACTGTTATGAATACACCCTCCTGTCCATCTCCAACTGTTGGACAACACAACCTGTTAACTTATTTAGATATTGTAATCAAGTGGCCTACCTGGATAAGGAGATACATATTTCTCAGAATGATAATGATTTACAAAATCCTTATGAGTGTGTATTTTTATGCTCATTGCACATTTTTGTAAACCAGACTAGACAGCTAGCACAAGTCTGTGGCTAAAATCTTGATTTTTGCGATACGGGTATTTGGAACATCGAGCTAAAATATACATTCAAATGTATTGAATTAATTCAATACATCGCCCAGCCCTAACGTGTAAGCCTAAATAGCTTTACGTATCACATTGACATTTCTCCAGAGCTATTTTTTTATTTTTATTAGGCTCCTATAAATTGTATGTGCGAGTCACAAGATAAATTTGCCATTGATATGGCTATATGGGACTGAATAATTGTAAATATGTTGGCGGACCTTGTATTTGTTAATTGGAAGAGACATGCTCTTTAAAAATGGGGATGGATACTTGAACACGTGAAACGAAGTATGGAGGTACTGTACCAGTCAAGTTTGGACACATACTCATTCCAGGGTTTTTCTTTATTTTTACTATTTTCTACATCGTAGAATAATAGTGAAGACATCAAAACTATGAAATAATACACATGGAATCATGTAGTAACCAAAAGTGTTTAAAAATTATATATACACTGCTTAAAAAAATAAAGGGAACACTTTGTAACTCCAAGTCAATCACACTTTTGTAAAATCAAACTGTCCACTTAGGAAGCAACACTGATTGACAATACATTTCACATGCTGTTGTGCAAATGGAATAGACAAAAGGTGGAAATTATAGGCAATTAGCAAGACACCCCCAATAAAGGAGTGGTTCTGCAGGTGGTGACCACAGACCACTTCTCAGTTCCTATGCTTCCTGGCTGATGTTTTGGTCACTTTTGAATGCTGGCGGTGCTTTCACTCTAGTGGTAGCATGAGACGGAGTCTACAACCCACACAAGTGGCTCAGGTAGTGCAGCTCATCCAGGATGGCACATCAATGCGAGCTGAGACAAGAAGGTTTGCTGTGTCTGTCAGCGTAGTGTCCAGAGCATGGAGGCGCTACCAGGAGACAGGCCAGTACATCAGGAGACGTGGAGGAGGCCGTAGGAGGGCAACAACCCAGCAGCAGGACCGCTACCTCCGCCTTTGTGCAAGGAGGAGCAGGCGGAGCACTGCCAGAGCCCTGCCACAAATGTGCATGTGTCTGCTCAAACGGTCAGAAACAGACTCCATGAGGGTGGTATGAGGGCCCGACGTCCACAGGTGGGGGTTGTGCTTACAGCCCAACACCGTGTAGGACGTTTGGCAATTGCCAGAGAACACCAAGATTGGCAAATTCGCCACTGGCGCCCTGTGCTCTTCACAGATGAAAGCAGGTTCACACTGAGCACGTGACAGAGTCTGGAGACGCCGTGGAGAACGTTCTGCTGCCTGCAACATCCTCCAGCATGACCGGTTTGGCGGTGGGTCAGTCATGGTGTGGGGTGGCATTTCTTTGTGGGGCCGCACAGCCCTCCATGTACTCGCCAGAGGTAGCCTGACTGCCATTAGGTACCGAGATGAGATCCTCAGACCCCTTGTGAGACCATATGCTGACACATGCATATTTGTGGCCTGCTGGAGGTAATTTTGCAGGGCACTGGCAGTGCCCCGCCTAATCCTCCTTGCACAAAGGCGGAGGCAGCGGTCCTGCTGCTGGGTTGTTGCCCTCCTACGGCCTCCTCCACGTCTCCTGATGTACTGGCCTGTCTCCTGGTAGCGCCTCCATGCTCTGGACACTACGCTGACAGACACAGCAAACCTTCTTGTCACAGCTCGCATTGATGTGCCATCCTGGATGAGCTGCACTACCTGAGCCACTTGTGTGGGTTGTAGACTCCGTCTCATGCTACCACTAGAGTGAAAGCACCGCCAGCATTCAAAAGTGACCAAAACATCAGCCAGGAAGCATAGGAACTGAGAAGTGGTCTGTGGTTACCACCTGCAGAACCACTCCTTTATTGGGGGTGTCTTGCTAATTGCCTATAATTTCCACCTGTTGTCTATTCCATTTGCACAACAGCATGTGAAATTTATTGGCAATCAGTGTTGCTTCCTAAGTGGACAGTTTGATTTCACAGAAGTGTGATTGACTTGGAGTTACATTGTGTTGTTTAAGTGTTCCCTTTATTTTTTTGAGCAGTGTATATATATTTGAGATTCTTCAAAGTAGCCACCCTTTGCCTTGACAGCTTTGCACACTCTTGGCATTCTCTCAACCAGCTTCATGAGGTAGTCACCTGGAATGCGTTTCAATTAACAGGTGTGCCTTAAGTTAATTTGTGGAATTTCTTTCCTTAATGCGTTAGAGCCAATCAGTTGTGTTGTGACAAGGTAGGGGTGATATACAGAAGATAACCCTGTTTGGTAAAACACCAAATCCATATTATGGCTAGAACAGCTCAACTAAGCAAAGAGAAATGACAGTCCATTACTTTAAGACATGAAAGTCAGTCAATGTGGAAAATGTCAAGAACTTTTAAAGTTTCTACATGTGCAGTTGCAAAAACCATCAAGGGCTATAATGAAACTGACTCATGAGGACCGCCACAGGAAAGGAAGACCCAGAGTTACCTCTGCTGCAGAGGTTCATTAGAGTTGCCAGCCTCAGAAATTGCAGCTCAAATAAACGTTTCACAGAGTTCAAGTAACAGACACATCTCAAAATCAACTGTTCAGAGGAGACTGCGTGAATCAGGCCTTCATGGTCGAATTGCTGAAAAGAAACCACTAATAAAGGATACCAATAAGAAGAGACTTGCTTGGGCCAAAGAAAGACGAGCAATGGACATTAGACCGGTGGAAATCTGTCCTTTGGTCTGATGAATCCAAATGTGAGATTTTTGGTTCCAACCGCTGTGTCTTTGTGAGACGCAGATTAGGTGAATGGATGATCTCTGCATGTGTGGTTCCCACCGTGAAGCTTGGAGGAGATGGTGTGGGGCTGCTTTGCTGGTGACACTGTCTGATTTTGAGTTCAAGGCCCACTTAACCAGCATGGCTAGCATTCTGCAATGATACGCCATCCCATCTGGTTTGCGCTTAGTGGGGATATAATTTGTTTTTTTCAACAGGACAATGACCCAAAACACACCTCCAGGATGTGTAAGGGCTATTTGACAAAGAAGGAGAGTGATGGAGTGCTGCATCAGATGACCTGGCCTCCACAATCACCCGACCTCAACCCAATTGAGATGGTTTGGGATGAGTTGGACTGCAGAGTGAAGGAAAAGCAGCCAACAAGTGCTCAGCATGTGTGGGAACTCCTTCAAGACTATTGAAAAAGCATTCTTCATGAAGCTGGTTGAGAGTGTGGAAAGCTGTCAAGGCAAAGGGTGGCTACTTTGAAGAATCTCAAATATAAAATTAATTTGTATTTGTTTAAACTTTTTTGGGGGGTTACTATATGATTCCAAATGTGTTTTTTCATAGTTTTGTCTTTACTATTATTCTACAATATAGTAAAAAAAAAAAAAAAAACATTGAATGAGCAGGCGTGTCCAAATTTGACTGGTACTGTATGTGATTAATGCAAAAGCATGAGGGCAAAAACCTCCATAGGCTACTTGGCTAATGCATGGCCAGAATTTTTAAAAGACACACCAACACATTGCTCTTGAATCAGACTTTGTTATAGTAGGGTAGTCTGAGGGCTTGGTTGTTTATCTAATGAACCGGGAGGAAGCAATTGTGCAGGGAAAATAACTGACTAAATACAAGGGCCACTGGCATCATCGCATCTCTTGTTCCGTGATGGGTCTATTTCCCAGCTCTGTCAAATGTCACAGGACTATTTAAAGCCAAAGCATCGCTTCCCTAAAGCTGTAGACCAGTTGGAACACACTGCATTTATTACAGAATGGGGACAAAAGCTCACGCACACCATAACTGTGGTCGGTTGACCGCAGTAGGGGGCTGTTGCATCTCTTGCTTTCGCCGCTGTGTGTTATAGGGACCACCTGCTGGGTGCAGACGAGTGGTGGCTACTTGCACCAATTCAACACACAGAATCGTCAGAATTAACAAATGTCAGCTGGTATTCTGGTTCGATGCACTAGGTTGCGCTTGGCTGTCCATTGTTCTGGTGTGTGTTGTGCGCCCGGGAGTAGAAATGTGCAATTTAGTTCTAGATGAGTAGATTAAACCATTGTAAGCATGTCTCAAAAACAGCTAATTTATCATATTGCTAATATATTTTTCTCCCCTCCCTCTAGTACACAGAGGAGTTGCTGAGGCAGCAGCAGTTCCTGGAGGTCTTCCTGGAGGGCACGCGCTCCCGCAGCGGCAAGCCCTCCCCGGCACGCGCCGGCATGCTCTCCATCGTCGTGGACGCCCTGTGCAACGGCGTCATCCCCGAAGTGATGGTGGTGCCCGTGGGCATCTCCTATGACCGCATCCTCGAGGGCAACTACAACAGTGAGCAGCTGGTACGGACGTGTGTTTGTGGGCGGGGCAGGCAAAGGAGTGTGTGTGATGGGTTCTGTGTGTTGGCGTATGTTTTGTAGTTGGGGGAATATCTCTGAATACCACCCTAAATGTGTATGTATTTGCTATAAGTATATAACCATAGAGCTATGTGTGAATTATATCTCTGTCTACAACCCTCAGGGGAAGCCGAAGAAGAATGAGAGTCTGTGGGGTGTCGCGTGCGGAGTGTTACGGATGCTGCGGAAGAACTACGGCTGTGTGCGAGTGGACTTCACCCAGCCGTTCTCTCTGAAAGTGAGGACTGAGAGCGAGACCTTAACACAAGCCCCCTCCGTGAAGCTCCTATGTTAACTGGACCTTTGAAAATGTCAACTAGCCTACTTCCTCTTTTAACCTACCAAAAGTCAACTAATTCCCATTGTTAAGTACACCAGAGTCGTGCTAAGGGCAAGATATAGAAAACAATAATTAGCGTTTGTTACTGGATAAGTCCAGGTAGTCCCTACCTGTTTCAGTCCGTCGTCTTTCGTGTGGTGCCTAATGAACACGTCCCAGTCTTATCCGCTCACAGAGGAGATGAAATTAATCTTAAATACTTCCTAAAGAAAGTTATTGTGTAAGTGGGGCAGACTTGTGGAAAGGTTGTTGAAACACTGTGGGTGAAATTTGTCACGAGTACTAGACCCGGTTTCCAAAAGCATCTTAAGGCTAAATTCATTTTTAGAACCTTCATAGGAGCGTTGATAAATCTCTAAGCTGTTGCTCAAAACCATTGCTACTTAAGTTGCACTGAAACGCTTATTTACCGACTTCCTCAGCCGTTCTACGAGTGGTCTAAGTACAGCATTAGATGCTCCCCCTTTCCATGGCACTTTACACAGAAGATCTCCGCTAAACATGGAATCAAGATGTTTATCTGTCTCTGAACGCTGATAACTTGAAATTGATACAAACGAGGGAAGGGTTGAAAGATGCTTCAAGTGCAAACCGAGGTGACTGCATTTAATAGATAAATACAGTATCGGCTACTTAGACCTATATATTTAAATCATATTGAAATAATACAGTTCATGGTCTACACGGTGTACAAAACATTAGGAACAACTGCTATTTCCATGAGACTGACCAGGTGAAAGCTGTGATCCCTTATTGATATCACTTGTTAAGACAGACATGGATGGACTGAGACATGGATTGTTTGTGTCATTCAGAGGGTGAATGGGCAAAACAAAAGATTAAAGTGCATTTGAACTGGGTAATGTAGTAGGTGCCAGGCGCACAGGTTTGAATGTGTCAAGAACTGCAACGCTGGCGGGTTTATCACGCTCAACATTTTCCTGTGTATCAAGAATCGGCCACCACCCATTCTTGATACAGAATGGTACTGTAACAGTGTATTTTGCTAATTGTAGGCTACGGTGTAATTTTTCCTTCAATAGATTTGTGTGCAATGATGTGCCACATCTGTGATTTTAGTGCATTATTATAGCCTAGGGTAAGCGTTAGAATTAGCTGCCTTAATATTTGCAGCCATATACAGTGCCTTCAGAAAGTATTCATACCGCTTGATTTATTCCACATTTTGTTAGTCTGAATTCAAAATGTATTTTTCCTCACCCATCTATATACAATTCCCCATAATGACAGTGAAAATGTTTTGGGGACATCTCCGGGACATCCTGGAGTCATCTCTTCACTATTGACGTTGAGACGGGTGTTTTGCGGGTACTATTTAATGAAGTTGCCAGTTGAGCACTTGTGAGGCGTCTGTTTCTCAAACTAGACACTAATGTGTTTGTCCTCTTGCTCAATTGTGCACCGGGGGCTCCCACTCTTTCTACTTTGGTTAGAGACAGTTTGCGCTGTTCTGTGACGGGAGTAGGACACAGTATTGTCCCAGATCTTCAGTTTGTTGGCAATTTCTCACATGGAATAGCCTTAATTTCTCAGAACAAGAATAGACTGACGAGCTTCAGAAGAAAGTTCTTTGTTTCTGGCCATTTTGAGCCTGTAATCGAACCCACAAATGCTGATGCTCCAGATACTCAACTAGTCTAAAGAAAGCCAGTTTTATTGCTTCTTTAATCAGGCAACCGTTTTCAGCTGTGCTAACATAATTGCAAAAGGGTTTTCTAATGATCAATTCGCCTTTTTAAAATGATAAACTTGGATTAGCTAACACAACGTGCCATTGGAACACAGGAGTGATGGTTGCTGATAATGGTCGTCTGTACACCTATGTAGATATTCCATTAAAAATTAGCCGTTTCCAGCTACAATAGTAATTTACAATATAAAAAATGTCTACACTGTATTTCTGATCAATTTGATGTTATTTTAATGGACAAAAGCAACAAAATCTTTCAAAAAACAGGAAATTGACCCCAAACTTTTGAACGGTAGTGTATGTAAATGAAAAACAGAGATGTCTCATTTTCAATAAATGTGCAAAAAATGTGAAAAACATGTTTTCACTTTGTCATTATGGGGTATTGTGTGTAGATGGATGAATGGGGAAAAGTATTTAATTTTGTATTCATGCTGTAACATAACAAAATGGATTAAGTCGAGGGGTATGAATAGGTTCTGAAGGCACTGTAGGTGATTTCTCTCGTCAGTAGTTAGGGAACGTTCTCTCCGGGGGGTTTTGGGAAATGCACGTTACATCTTCAACCGTTGTATGAATGATGCATCGTCAAAACACTCGTTAGCCTAAGTTCCATCGCTATCGGGAAACCCAGGCTTGATCTGTGCAAAAAATACTGTATAACTCAATCTATAGCACAATTTCATAGGAAATGTTAGAATAGGAAACGTTAATGATGTGTGTTACAAACAGATTAATATTTAACAAGGAGTTTAGTCAACTGTTGTTCAAGGGTCGGCGTGACGCCATGCCTTCATCTTTTAGTCGATTTTAAATATGTTTATTTTGTTCACTGCCAATTACTCATGCAAGATGTCACCCTATTTTTATTTGTGTGTGTCCTTAAGGAGTACCTGGACACGCAAAGGAGTCGACATATTCCTCCCACCCTCTCCCTGGAACAGACCTTGGTGCCCACCATCATCGATGCACAGTATGTACACACACACTGTCTTTTGGACCAGGCCTACGTGATTCCATTGGATTTAATTGAACTTTATTCCCAAGTGGGAAGTAAATATGTTCAAAGGCGTACATACCACCACATCATAAAACATTTAACATTCACATTACGGACATAGTGCTGATTCCATGTATTTTTACTAAATGTTATTCTGTTTTCAAGTGAAACTCAATACCTTGCTCTTGTCAAAGCTTTTAGAATTGATTTGTGTGTGTGTGTTCTGATATTTTTTATTTTTTTCCCACCCCCTCCCTTTGTGTGTTGGTTCAGGCCGGATCAGGCCCAGTTTGAGGGCGAGCAGGAGGAGCAGCCCAACTCCAGGGACCTGTCGGACGAACCCTGGAGAAGACAGGTCATCGCCAACCTGGCCAAGCACGTGCTCTTCAGTAAGTAACAATAACACCCCCTCTTATAGGCCTCAGTCCTATGTTGGTCTTGTGTGGCTGAGTCGGTAAGAGCACGAGGCTAGCAACACCACAGTGGCAGTTTCAGTTCCTGCAGGGATCACAAACGCATACAAAAGAATGTATGCACTTTATTATAGTCTGAGCGTAGTCATTTATTGAAGCTACTCTCCACGTGCACCGTCAGTGGGGCCACCAACGAAAAGCGTAAGCAAATGATGGTTCAATTGCATCCCATGACACTTTCAGATACAGATAATTGGTTTAGAGTAGCGCACTCTTCAGCCCACGACTTTGTCTAGAGTAAGGGCATTTTCTTCATCCAATTTATTTTATTTTATTAATATAACACGTGTACTTATGTACCTGTAAAATGTGTGCATTTGTAAAAAGTATATTTCCTGTGTTATTCATATGATCTCCACTTATCTAGTCCCCCTCACATTTGTTCTCTTGTTATCTGCTTACTGCACTTTGACTTTCCTTATCACTCCTCTCTCCAAGAGCACCCCCTTTTTTACTAAACAAATCCTTATACTTAGAATCTATACTGAAGGATATGACCTTAGAACTTCATTTTTCATGATCCCCCGACAACAATCTGCTTTGTGCTGTGGTCTGAAAACAAACCGGTTCTCCCTAGCTTCATTCAGGGGCATTCTCCTCAGCTAGTCCTATTCGTGTCAGCCAATCAGCTGCTACGGAGCCATATGGCATGTTGTTTTCAGCCAATCCCAGCGAGGGGAGGATAGAGGATCTGGTCAGAGGTGGAATTGCAGTATCAGTGGCTGCAGTTGTAAATGTTTTACACCCAAGCTGACATTCAACCCAAGATTAGGCACGAAAGACACCCTCTTTGCGGTCAGATTGTACTGTATTATTTAAATTATGTTTTTTGTAAACCCACACACTCTCTTGCTCTTTCCCTCTTGCGTCTAGTTCTCTCCCTCACGTCTAATTATCTCTGTCGCTTTCGCTCTCACCCTCTTTATCATGTTCAGCCTATTACCAGTCCTCTTATCTTGTACCCTTTTTTTGTCCCTTTTTTTCTTAGAACAATATAGAAATCACAAACCCTAGGCAAATAGAACACATTTTTCACCTTTTTATAGAGCTCCATCTCACTTCAAGAAGTGACATCTCATCTACTTAGTTGAGAGTTCAAAAGGACTCATTTCACAAGGGCCCGTATCCAGTGTCTCAGCGTAGGAGTACTGTTCTAAGATCAGGTCCCCATGTCCATGAAATTGTATTCATTATGATCTAAAAGGCCAGGCTGATCCTAGCTTAACACCCCTACTCTGAGACGCTTTAGGAATACAGGCCCTGACCCGTCTTAGCGCCAGCTGACACTGTCATGTTATTTAGAGACAGTCGCTCACTGTTTACTGTCCTTTCTTTCTCTCGGTCATCCATCTGGGCTTCCTGACTGTGACCCTGGTCAGATAACATGTCATCTCTGTTTCCCCTCCCACAGCGGCTAACAAGTCCTCAGCGGTCATGTCCACCCACATTGTAGCCTGTCTGCTCCTTTACAGACACAGACAGGTAAGCAGGCCTACTTTTCACAAGATCCAACGATCACTTTTTGATTCAAGGCCTTGCATTAAAGTAATTGATCCCCATTCACGGTTTGATGCGCTTAACGCTTAACTCCCTGTTAACAGACGTTAACGACAATAATTTGAATCTGCCTTGACTGTTTATTGGCTCTTCCCAATTTGAGGCCCCTGAGTCATAACCCACATCGAGATGAGCCCATCGTTTCAGATTTGAATTTTGTCTTTGTTGATTTTATGTAAAAAAGGAATTACTCCTAGCTGGGTATGATGATGTCATAATGTGGATTTTACCCTTTTAAGTTGTCGATAAAATTACACATTGCTACTCAAAGTATAATTGGTATTAGTGCTTAATTATCCTCAGTTTGAATGAACTTTGTGGAAGTATTATTTTTTTCACCACGTCTGTGTCTCCCCTTTTCTCCAGGGGGTTGCGCTGTCTAAGCTGGTGGAGGACTTCTTCAACATGAAGGAGGAGATCCTGTCGCGCGACTTTGACCTGGGCTTCTCCGGCAACTCCGAGGACGTGGTCATGCACGCTCTCCACCTCCTGGACAACTGTGTCAACGTGACCAGCACCAACCGCAACACAGAGTTCACCATCGCCCCGAGCAAAACGGTGCCGGCGCTGTTCGAGCTCAACTTCTACAGCAACGGCCTCTTCCATGTCTTTATCTCGGACGCCATCATAGGTACTGACACCGCACATTGTACTCCGCCGCTGTGTTTTGACATAGGGAAACGTGTTGAGTGAAATAAAGTACACCAATTCATCCGTGTTTCCTAATTGTGTGTTTTGCGGCCAGTCCCTTTTGGGTTCTGTTCAGATTTCTTATTTTTTTTTGTAGAAAGTTTTGCAGACATGACTTAATATATTGAATTGCCTCCACTAATGTACATTTATTTTCATCAATGTCTCAACACCGGTTTAATTTTGTTGTCTCACCATCCATTCTGTGTCCCCTTTTTTTGTTGTAATTTTTTTTAAATGTTGCCCTCTCAGCATGCAGTGCTCTGGCATTGCTACGGGAACAGGCGGCATCTGAGGTGGAGGGGGAGCAGGGCGGGCCCAGCATCCTCCTCAGTCAGGAGAGACTGATCCGGAAGGCCGCTGGTCTCTCCCACTTCCTCACCAACGAAGTGGCGGTTGCACCGGTCAGTCACATTTTCCACCCCCCCAGTACACCTATCCCGTGCACTTAACAACCTTGTAACATTCTGTGCATGTGTTAGTTTACACACACAACTTCTTGAACAGCCACTCCGTTTTAGTTATTCTCTCGCAATCTTGTTCAAAATGTGTACATAGTAAAATTACACCCCAAAACTATTTTGGTATTTCTTTCATTAGTCCGCTGTTGATGTAGTCCAAAAATGTTTTGCATTTCAGCGATCAACTTATAAAGAAATATAACTTGTATGTCTTGATTGCTGACATGCAAAACATTTTGGGACTATATCAACAATGGACTATCGAAACAAATACCAAGTTTTCCTTTAAGTGCTAAATGGAAGAGATGAGACTGCTTGTGCAGTATTTTTGTTCTGCCAAACCGGTGTTTTCTACCATTTTAATAGAACTATGATCTAACTGCACCCCCTAGCGGGGAAGATAAAGCACTTTCCTTGAGCCAGGAGTAGGCTTTGGTGGTATACCTGGGTATTTGGAAATGGCCACAGGATGGTTTTTCAATACCATCAAAACAACAATTTATTTTTGAATTATTATAAAAATTTAAAAAAGTGAATATTTTTAGCTACTTTTTAAGTTAATACCTGTAGTCAACTTGTGTAATACCTTAGAAGATCAAGCAGATTGCATTCTTCATTTCACCTGTCACATTAGTTCACGTTATGAAGCTTAACATAGTTCCCCAGGACAGTTGAGCCAGTCAAGTGTTTGTTTGTAAATGGCACAACGGAAGAAAGAGGGAGCTGCTATTTGGTTGAACTTTCTTGTAAGCTAAGTAAGTGGCTGAATTAATAAGGAGACGGCACATCCAATTAGTGTTAGCTTTCTGCTGTGTTTGAGAATTCAAAGCTCTTTGGGTGAGTTATCTGTACAGCTGCCACTGCTATTTTGATTTCCTTGCATTTTCTCTCTCTCATCTCCGTTCTCGGCCCTTCTCCAAGCAGAGCAGGTAGGCCCATTGCCCTAGCGACTCAGTCTCTGCACAGACAGCGTAAACACATGCTGCTTTTGTTTTTCTGTCAGACAAGCATACGTCAACTTTGTTAATTTGCACAATGTCTCTCGTTCACGTTCACTTGTAAATGTCCAAACTCAACAAAAATGTGTCCCTGTGCCCAAGAACGCCAAGGTAACCTGTCTATATGACTATTGCTCGGTTAGCACTCACATCTGTAACCATGAAATGCTTTGAAAGGCTCCCCCTCAGGAGGCTGAAAATATTCTGCATGGGGCCATCATTGAGAGCATCTTGACTGACTGCATCACCGCTTGGTATGGCAACTGTTTGGCAGCCGGCCACAAGTCGCTACAGAGGCTAGTGCATACAGCTCAGTATATCACTGGGGCTGTGCTCCGTGCCTTCCAGGACCTCTATACCAGACGGTGTCAGAGGAAGGATGAAAAAAAAAAGTCAGACTCCAGCCACACGTCATACTGTTCTCTCTGATTTTGTTTTATATTGTTCAATCAAACTTCAAACAAAAATAATTTTCATAGATTTCTGAATTTACAGCACTCATTTGAGGGCCACATAGGGCTGCACATATGGGCAAAACATCTTAGCCTTATTTTTAACAAAATATTGCACTTGCAATTTAGATCGCAACACTTGGGTGAGCTGTTGGAGTCATGGAAATAGAATGACTATTTTAATTCTGTAGTTAAAATATAATAGTGGGCACTTAGAATATAGTTTTTGACATGAGTGTTACCAAGAAGACAGTGAATGTTGCTGAGTTACACTTTTGACTTCAATCTACTTAAATTGATGGCAAGACCTAAATGGTTGACTAACAATGATCAACAACCAATTTGACAGCGCTTGTCAAATTGGTTGTTATTTTAAAATAATGATTGGCAAATGTGGCACAATCCAGGTGTGGAAAGCGCTTAAAGATTTAGTCAAAAGACTCACAGCTGTAATTGCTGCCAAAGGTGCTTCTACAAAGTGTTGACTCAGGGGTGTGATTACTTATGTAAATGAGATTTCTGTATTTTATGTTCAATACATTTGCAAAAAAATTCTAAAAACATGTTTTCACTTGGTCATTATAGGGTTTTGTGTGTAGTTTGGTGAGGGGAATAAGAATGTCATTAATCAATTTTGAAAACGGGCTATAAAACACTGGAATAAGTTGAGGGGTATGAATACGTTCTTGTATGACTTTGAGCTGGATTGCCTGTCTTTGCCATTATCTTAGTTTGTGCTCATTAGCATATTTAGCTAGCAGTCTAGAAATTCGTGAGTAAAATGTGTTCAATGGGCTTTTTTCCCCTCAATTTTTAGCTCCCCTTGTGTACTAAGACGGTAATACCGTAATTCCCGGAATGAGGACGATATGAAAATCTGGATACACCCTAGTCACTAGAGCGGAAAGAGAAAATGTTGCTTAATGGTCCACAATATATCACATGTTCACCCAGGGTGAAAGCTGTATCAATGTGGGGGCTACACTTTATTTAACACTATCTGTATTGTGCGTCTCTCTCGATAGTGACCTTTTGTCTCCTCTCCATCTCCAGCCCTGTCAGACTATCTATCAGGTGTTCCACGATGCTGTCAGCCGTTTGATCCAGTATGGAGTTCTGTATGTGGCGGAGGTGAGTTTTACATGACGAGGAATGCTGTCCGGCTGCAAAATGCCAAAACAAGGTCTTCAGGCTCAAATGAAATCTTGATCGAAAATGCTTATATTTAACAGAATTTTCTAGCAAATGTTCTGAACCGTGTGTGTGCGCACGCACGTTTTGTGTAATTGTGTGTGTCCGTGTATTCATCCAGGAGGACCAGGAGGAGCTGACCCCCAGCCCCACCGAGGAGCCATGGCCTAAGAAGTTCCCTGAGCCCCTGTCGTGGAGGAGTGATGAGGAGGACGAGGACAGCGACTTTGCAGAGGAGCAGAGGGACCGCTACCTCAAGGTAAGCCAGCCGCACTGACCTTGGAAAACGATCACCACTGTCAGTTAGCTTGGGTGTCCAAAATGGCACACATTATTGATGGTGGTGGAAAACGTTGTCTCAGGCACCGCTGCAGGATCTCACGTCTTCAATTGGGTTGAGATCTGGTGACTGAGACACACACACACACACACACAATATGCTCCTATGAGAGCATATTTCAAACCCACTGAGATCTTCTAGCCATGGTATCCAAAATAATGGGCAACTGGGCTTTTTCTATACATGACCACTAAGCATGATGGGTTGCTAATTGCTTAATTAACTCATAATCAAACCTGTGTGAAAGCACCTGATTTCAATATACTTTATATACCTCATTTATTCAAGTGTTGCCACTTAACCTGGACACCCATTCAAATGAATGTAATCGGCTATTTCAGCCACACCCGTTGCTGACAGATGTATAAAATCAAGCACACAACCATGCAGTCTCCATAGACAAATATTGGCAGAATGGCCTTACTGAAGAGCTCAGTGACTTTCAACCTAGCACCGTCAGAAAATGCCAACAAGTCAGTTTGTCAAATTTCTGCCCTGCTAGAGCACCCCCGGTCAACTGTTATTGTGAAGTGGAAATGTCTAGGAGCAACAATGGCTCAGCCGCGAAGTGATTTTGCCACACAAGCTCACAGAACGGGACCGCGTGCTGAAGCACGTATTGCATAAAAATAATCTGTCCTTGTTTACAACACTCGCTACAGAGTTCCAAATTGCCTAAGGGAGCAACACTCGAACAAGAACTATTCGTCGGGAGCTTCATGAAATGGGTTTCCATGGCTGAGCAGCCGCACACAAGCCTAAGATCACCATGCGCAATGCCAAGCGTCGGCTGGAGTGGTGTAAAGCTCGCCGCCATTGGACTCTGGAGCAGTAGAAACGCATTCTCTGGTGTGACGAATCATGCTTCATCTGGCAGTCCGACAGACAAATATGTGTTCGGCGGATACCAGGAGAACACTACATGCCCCAATGCATAGTACCAACTGTAAAGTTTGGTGGAGGAGGAATAATGGTCTGGGGCTGTTTTTCATGGTTCGGGCTGGGCCCCTTAGTTCCAGTGAAGGGAAATCTTAATGCTACAGCATACAATGACATTCTAGACGATTCTGTGCTTCAACAGTTTGGAGAAGGCCCTTTCCTGTTTCAGCATGACAATGGTGCACCCCGGTGCACAAAGCGAGGTCCATACAGAAATGAATTGTCGAGATCAGTGTGGAAGAACTTGACTGGCCTGCACAGAGCCCTGACCTCAACTCCATCGAACACCTCTGGGATGATTAGGAAGACCGGCTGCGAGCCGGGCCTAATCGCCCAACATCAGTGCCCAAGCTCACTAATGCTCTTGTGACTAAATGGATGCAAGTCTCTGCAGCAATGTTACATCTAGTGGAAAGCCTTCCCAGAACAGAGGCTGTTATAGCAGCAAAGGCGGACCAACTCCATATTAATGATTTTGGAATAAGATGTTCGATGAGCAGGTGTCCACATACTTATGTCCATGTGCTGCATTTTTGATAGATATAGCAAATTTAATTTGATTCTGAGTTACAGTTCATATGAGGAAATTAGTCTATGAAATAAACTCTTTACATTTTAGTCATTTAGCAGACACACTTATCCAGAGCGGCTAACAGTAGTGAGTACATACACAATACTTTTTTCGTACTGGTCTCCCGTGGGAATTGAGCCCACAACCCTGCCGCTGCAAGCGCCACGCGCTACCAACTGAGCTACACAGGATCACTAGGCCTTAATATATGGATTTCACATGACTGGAAATGGATATGCATCTGTTGGTCACAGATACCTTAAAGAAAAATGGCCCTCAGGATCTCGTCACGGTATTTTTGCGTGTTCAAATTGATATAGATAAAATGCAATTGTGTTTGTTGTCCGTAGCTTATACCTGCCCATACCATAATCAAAACTGCCACCATGGGGCACTCTGTTCACAACACTGACATAGGCAAACCGCTCGCCCACATGACACCATACACGTGGACAATTGTGCATTAATCTGCTGCCGACAAAAAGTATCTGCGCAGTGGCTAATATTTTATTTATTTATTATTGTTATATTTTTTAATATATTTTTACATTCAAATATAAAAATGTATGATGACTTTTCAGGTAGCTGAATAAGAGGTGATAAACAAATCTGAAGTTCAGTTCAATCAAAGCTACCGGAGAGAAGATGTGCATTTTATCTGTGGCCAATGACCTTGAGGCTTCTTGGGTGGGGCAGTACTTATGTGACTCTATGGCAGCACCCAAGGGGGCTAAAGCTGCCAGGACCTCCCAGTATGTGCTGCAGTTGCACACTGTCCTTCACTCACCCACCTGAAGCCCTTGCGCATGCTCCAATTACGCTCATCCTATCACACACAACTGGAGAAAATTGAGGGCTAGCCCCTCTGTAACAGCACCAAAAGAGGCTGAAATAGCTGAATACGGGAGCTGCCTTACTCAAAGAAAAAGTACCAAAACGTCAGTACAACTGGGAAGCGTATGATTTATTAACTCAAACAATTAAAAATACAAAAACATGTTTGCTAACTGATATAATATGTTGTGGCCTGAATGTATGCCAGAATTACATGCAAAACCGATGTATCTGCTGAATGGTGGTGCGGCTGAGACCCACTTGCCCTGAAGGACGTGTCGCCACTGAGCTGTCGGCTCTCACTCACTCTATTTTTCTAATGTGTTTTTAGATCCCACTTCTTCAGGAGGTAAATAGCCTAGGCCAATGTGCACAAAAAAAGATGCAGGCAAATTAATCTCTAAAGATCCAAAAAGAAATCGGATCCTTCTGGATCCTATTTTGACATGTTACACATCAATCATGCTTTCCCTGATCATGTTAGCTCAAATAGCTAACTTCTTTTTTGTCTTACTACTAAATGGCACTGGAAGAAGTTAGTCTACAGCCCTGGCGATAATAGGAAGTAACTGCTGTATCGTTATCAAGCAAAATATGTCAATTTATTGTGCTATTACTTTATATCCATATCGAATAGGATGCAGCCCTTTTGTTCTGCAATTATACCCTGACTCATACACCCTTACATTACAAACTCATACTACATACACCTTTACACACACTGATATTGCCTACACCTTTATGTACCAGGTCCAGTGTTTGTGCTGCTGTTTTTTCCACAGCATTCCTGAGCTGTGTCAAACTTTAAAAAAGACATCTCTGACCATTTGCTGTGTGTGTCCACAGGTGAGCCTGTCCCCCGAGCACCAGGAGTTCTTTGTCTTCCTGCAGCGTCTCCTCAGCCCCGTACTGGAGGCCTACAGCGGGGCGGCCATCTTTGTCCACAGCCTGAGCCAGCCCATGGCCGAATCAGAGTACACGCAGCAGCTCTTCCGATACCTGCTCACACGCACCGAGAAGGGAGTGGCCGCCTACGGTACGAACCGTTGTTAGACATTTTATTTTCTGTACTGCGGCTTTTACCAGATAAAGACCTCGGAGCTCTGAAAATCGTACACTGTAACGCTGCCTAATATCACCTTTGTTATTCTAATCTGGGGCCATAAGTATGAAGCTTCTCAGAGTAGGAGTGCTGATCTAGGGTCAGCTCCCAACGTCCATGTACTCTAATTCATTGTCATCTAAAAGGCTAAACTGATCCCAAATCGGCACTATTCTGAGACTACTACATACAGCCCCAGAGGTTGATCATCTTCGTCAGGACAAACAACCCGACGTAAGATCCTCTCTCGTCTTTCTACCCTTTGTCTTCTGTTCTCTTCTCTTAGGTGAAAGTGCGACACACTACCTCGTGAAGAACACCGTGAGAACGTTTAAGGAACTTGGGGTGAGAGACCGCTAAGTTCTAGCATGTAGCATCCATCCTCCCTCTCTGTTTTGGTAGTTCTGAAGACTGTCTTGTTAGTCAACTTCTGAAAAGATCTATGCACAACTCAGTGGTGGCTCACTGCAGAACAAACTCTGCTGATATTCTAATCTAAATTCCAAAAAGCTTTTCAAATTATATATATTTTTTAATGTCCATCTCTGGTGTTCTCTAATTTAAATGGCTGCAGGTCCTGAAGGAGAGGCGGGAGAACCGTGTGTCATTGGTGGAGCTGAGCAGCACCTTCCTACCTCAGGCGAATCGGAACAAGCTCCTGCATTACATCCTGGGCTTCACCCTCCTGTGACCTACAACCTTCCCACCGAGCTCCACCCACCCTGTCTCCCCTCCACAAGGGCTTTTACTGGCTAGTTCTAACCAATCAGAGGTGCTACTCTATGGAAAGCTTTACCAGGAAGTGCCTTTCGTGAAACCACTATTAGCCAGAAGAGACTTGAAGTCAGTCTTCCTCCTTCAGTTGAGACCCTTCCACCTGTAGAACTGTGCAGCTAGATTGAAAGGAAAAAAAACTAAACAAAACTGTCCCTCATCTGACTCTATAATCGTCCTTCAGTGAAAGTCAGTTTTTAATTGGATTGGTCTTTTAACTATAGGAATACGGATTCTTTAACTGTAGGAATACTTATTCATCTTCGTTGGACTAATCATATTGTTTTTCTCTCAGTCCAGTAAATGAATGTCATCTTTACAAACACAAAAAACAATGCCTTTGGTGTAAAAAAAATAATAAAGAGGTTGAGGGCATTTTTTTGCACCAGAATGCATGTAGAAAATTTGCTAATTGCTAGGCCCCTATCCATACGTTAGAAACTGAAACCACATATTAGAAATGAACATAATGAAGACTATATATTAGAAAGAAAAAAAAAAGCATGCAAGTCGAAGATCTCACTATATACAAGTGTTACTCATCTCAAGTTTAGTCCATGGGCATATCTACAGTGAGCAGGCAGCCCATGGTTCTGTAGACCTCTAAAGACATTAACCTCATGTGTTGTTATTTTTCTATGTTGTATGAATGAAAGGGCATTCTGGTGCAACCACCACATGAAACTTGCCCTTTGTGTTACCTTGAACGTGGGCCACTCGCTTTGATGTCTGACGATCGGCAGACTCGTCGCGCCGCCTTTTCTGACTGAATTGGCAAACGTGGCTCAGATTCCAAGGCACTTGCCGCTGTTCAACATGAATTCCTGGTGTTAAAACCTAGTATGATTTCCATAGCCATTTGGAACAGCAATGTAGCGACCATGTAAAACATTTTGTTAGTGTTTTACATCTGCCGAAATGGAATTAGAATTTCTCAATGTGTAACTAAAGCAGAGAGCTGATATGAACAAATATTAATTGCTGCACAATATTTAATAAAAATAAATACTCTTCCCGAGAGTCATAAAGCATTACGATACCTTGCAAAATCCAGCACTTCCTCTTCATGCACGAGAGTATGTAGTATAGTTTAGGTATTAAAACTGTTGTCCTGCAAAGGTTACAGTACAGCCAAGTAGGTCATTGCAATGCTGGCACCCTTTTTACAAAATGATTCAAATGTAATAACTGATTTTAGTGTTGCTAAAACAACACGCGTTGTATATTACTAACTGTACTTGGAAGCCTTAAATAGCATACAAGGCTCTTGCAATGTATACTTTGACTTTGTCGTGAATCATTTTTGGGTACGGGGGTGGGGGATCCGATTTGTGCGTTTACCCCAACATTTACATGAATGTTACGCATCAGAGCACATAAACTTCCTCAAACCTGTCATACGAGTTGCATAAGATCAGCATAGCAAGCCTTTTATTTTCCATGAACTTATCTATGGTCTCCCGTTCTATCTTCCTTGTAGTGGGTGGGATGGGAAACTACTCTGTCAATTTTACTTGTTCTTACTCGTAAAGACCGTACTGTATATTAACTTTACTTAGGGCGACATGGTTGCCTCCACACACAACTTCCAGACACGGTTCTGTCGTTAGCATAGTCACAGGAGGACCTTTTGGTTATGAACAGTAAATACCTGCTGAATGTGTAATTCGGTTCATCAAACAAGCTAACTGGTCCTCCTGAAGCTAGCAAGTTAGATGGGAGGTATTGGCTTAGATGTGTGTGTGCCCTATAGCTAGCTTTGCACGCTGGAATAGGTTATTTTTAGTCACTTCGAGGAAAAGATCTGTCTCCCTTTTTTGCTTTTTAGCCTCATGTAAAGCCGCAAAGCTTTAGCTAGTTAGGATAGAGGGACTATTGATGCACCAACTCCATTTCTCCTGGTTGTCTCTGGTATGGAGTGTGACCCTAAAAATCCATCAGCTGCACGGCTTGTCCTTTTACAAGTGTGTGTTGACCCTTCTCGTTGTGGACTAGCCCCTCTGGCTGGGTAATAGGGCCCTGTTTTAAGACTTTTAGAAATGCATCCCTCCTGTCTTTAACATCTCTGATCTGTGAAAGCAAGGTTTCTACTGTACTATATTACTCTGTCTGATCCATCCTTGCCAAGGAAGGAAAGAAGGAATGATTCAAGTTCTAGATGTATATGAACAGGGCCCAACTCCCTGTCTGGTAATATTGGGTCTCTGAGGCGTTGGGGTCGTTCATGCCGATGTGCAGCACAAGCTAGTTTGAAAATGAAGGTTTGAGGTAATGGGAGCAGAGGGAAAGCCAATGAAAGTGCAAGGGATGGCTGTGACGACACAAATGTTGAAAAAGATGAACTACAGAGATGACAAAACAGAACGTCTCAAGACCAGTCTAGTTTACACTATTGCTACCAATTTTGATTTGAAGAAATATACTAATTTGGTGTTGTAGGGTGTTAAGGTGGAGAAATATGGGTTTGTGTATAATCCCTATTGTGGTATTGTTTATTCATTTGGCAATCATGGTCTGCAAAGGCACATTGATATGTAACGCATCAAAATGAGTTTCAATGCATTAAGCTTAGCTTGAGTCAATGTCAAATGTAGAAGATTAAATTTCCCTGTATTTATAGTGTAGTTGTGTTAAACTGTTTAGATTAAACACTGGAACTCTGCGTTGGTGTCGGTTGTTTAAAAATGTTGGAGCTGAATCTGAATGCAACTCTGCATTATGATATGGACTGTCATTTTTCCATTTGAATTGCACGTCTTTAGTATTCATTAGGATAGAGTTGACACCATTGAACAGCTCGCAAGGGGACTTAAATGAACACAGAGTATCAGATCCTCATTTTGAAACTTGGTGTTGCCAGGGCCTGGATGTTTCTTCTGGGAACCACACATGGGGAAATACACTTTTGTAGCAACTTGTTTGCTAGGTGCCACACGGTACCTATGGTATGTTGAACAAATATGGTATGTGTATTGAATGGGGACACCGGTGTGCAAGTGCACACTATAAGAACACAATCACAGCTAACGATCTACTCTCTTGGTACAGACTGTCGCTCCGAGAGCCCAGTATTTAAAGCAATAATAAACCCAGATTCTGTAAGTTACTCAAACACACCCCTGTGGCACGCCCAAGTCGAGACGAGGCTTTGTGCATGTATCCGCTGGTCGCCATCAATTTCATAGGTACCTAAATGTGAACTCTATACTTAACCTGAGAAATGTAGACTAGTGTGTGTGTGTGTGAATACTTTATTTGAAGAGAATGATAGTAGTTTGAGTAGGAAACCAAGTTGGGCTTGTTACTTCTGTATCTTACCCCCCCCCCCCCCCCCCCAAATAGTTGATGTGTTAATTGTAAGACTCTCGCTCAATCAGCGCACAAACATGTTTAGTTTTGGCACATCTGGATGGTGGTTGAATCATGTCACTAATGTGGACAACATGTTGATGCCAAAAGGATGCATACAAAATGACGTTAACCTGTTGTAGACACTAAACCTTAATTGTATTCTTTGAGCATGATGCCTTTTAATACACTGTAGAGTTTTCTTTGTGTTTTTTGTTGTTGTTGGTGTATGTTGTGCATGTTAGCTGAGGCCCATGTAGCATGGCCACTAAAAGAACTCTCTGTAAGAGTAGTAACTCGTTTTTAAAAAAGAAAGTCATTATTTTCTTACAAGAACACAAGTTTACCATAGTCACCAGCTACTAAAAATCAAATGTCACTCTTTATGTTCCTGCTTCCATAGAACAAAAACAATATTCAAGCACAGTTGTCAGCGCATTTTTTTTGTTTTTAAATAAATGAATGATTAACAATGCAGCTTTGTCTTGTCGTTTTTGAAAGGAATGATGATCAATCACAAATTGTGGTGATACATTCATGCCTCTGCGTTTTGAAAAGAAAAATTGCCTTTTGTCCATAACATTTGTAATCCGTTTACATTGCTGTGTGGGCAAAGTCCTTTAATGAGATCCTTTTGTGAGGTGAAGAGATGAAGACAATGCTCACACACGTGCCAAACCTTTTATTTTGATATGAGGGGGAAGTCGCTTGAAAATGACAATGTAACATTTGGATTTCTCCAGAACTATATGATGTTAATCAACAGATGAGTAATAAACCAATTTTTCCACCTCAAACATTTCCTGATCAGACCCTCTCACTGCTTGATTTGTTCTATCACTCCTGGACTGTAATGCAGTACTCTTTGGACTCACTGCACTAGAAAGAATACAATAGTTTCGAAACTCAGCAAGGGTCCTCCTGACACGATCTCGCTAGAAGTTAGACCATGGGAACCATACACTTAGACGACTTCTCCTTTTGTATCTGTCCTATTAGGGCGTCAGAGCACAGGCAGCACCATTCAAGCCATCTCTATAGACCGGTTGGTTATTTGGCAACGAACAGATACAGGGTTGGCTTAGATCAGGGATGGGCAATGCCAGTCCTCGGGGGGCCTCACCATGCGATAATGATTTTTTTGGGGACCCCCCTCTTGACAGCAAAGAACATTTTAAGTTATTCTACACATTTTGCCATGGGGTGTAGAGAAATGTGCTTTTTTATGATATCTGAATGAGTGACTAACACAATTGAACAAGGTAAGCTGGGAATCCAACTGTAACTTTTCAGAAAGTGATAGTTCTTATTCCCACTACAATCCGATCTCGGGTCAGCTCTTCGCTGAGCGCGCCAAACTGACAATGTTCTGCTAGTTTGTGAACAGCTGTGATAAAACTGTCGGTGGTTTCACCCTGCACCTGTTTGCGCATATTAAACCTAGCTCTCTCAAATGTTGTCTCCCTACAAAATGCGTTTCAAAACAGTATTTAACGGCACTGTAGTTAAGTTTCTCTTCCTCAGTCAATAATAAAGCATTTAATATATCCTCGGCTTCATCACCCATAGAGTAGATCAGTGTATTAACTTGAAATGCCTCATTATTCACGTTTAAGCCTGATCCATTTCGGCCAGTTTTGAATGTCCATACAATCACAATTCTCCGGGGGACTCATGCGAAATCCGTCAGCACTAGCCACTGTCCTGTCCGTGTTTGCGCCAGAGCCCATTGAACTTGGAGTCGCGAACACTGACATTCCGCCAGTTTCTTCCTCTTGCAACATGTTGCTTAGCAGTAATTTAGTCCTTGCTAGTTAGCTAGCAAAATAATGATATGCGCTGTTTTATCTCCAACACTGTGCCCTCCCTGCTTTGAAACAGCCTGAATGTATGATTTACTTGGTACGTCCTTCACGCTTATGTGAATTTTAAAAACACTTCTGACACCATGTAGTATTATCTAAAATAAGGACGCACAACAACGAGGTTCTAGCTCCAGCATGTTTACTAACCTAACCCTCGCATGTCATACACTGACACAGTGCAGTCTGGATCAGAGCCATAGAGCTCCTCCAAAAGGTACGATACCCGATGGTCTAGTTACTTGAGTAAGAAGGTTCGTCGGGGAGGGTGCATGGGTGCGCGTAATCTGAGACAGTAGCAATCCAAAGGTTCATGTCGTGTCGGGACAACGGTTTCATTGAAGATAACCTTTATTCCAAACTTAACCCAATTCACCTAAACTTTTTAAAGTTTGGAATAAAGGTTATCTTCAATGAAACCGTTGTCCCGACACGACTTGAACATGCAACCTTTGGATTGCGACTGTCGCGGATCACGCACCTTCCCCGACTAACCTTCTTACTCAAGTAACTAGACCATCGGGTAGCGTACGTTTTTGAGGAGCTCAGACATTCGTGAAGTATGTTTCCTATGGCTCTGATCCAGACTGCTCTGTGACAATTAGCCTACAAATTCTGCGCTGTTCATAAGGCTGGTATTCAATCACAATTTGACAATTGATAGTCACCCATCAGACTATTGTCAATGTAATATGTCATTGTCTTTAGGCTATATATCTATTATATGTGAAATCTGTTTCGATATAGTTTAGGTTTCAGTTAGTGCCGCAGTTTCTAGGTTATTTTGAAGCCTCTGCCAGTGCCACATAGCTAAAGTTAAAAGATTTGTGAGATGGAGATTACCTAACTGCATGGAGAGGTCCCGTGTAGCCATACACATGATAGTTATCAATGCAATTGATAGGCCTAGAAGTCATGCAAGTCCTGATGTTTTCTATTGGGGACTTTATGTTGAGTGGGCCTAAATATGGAAGGCTACCATTGTTGTGATGGCTGGTCAAATGTATGAATGTTATGACTGTTTCCAGCAGCTATTTGCACGTGCATATTTTGTGTATTTGCATGTACGGCATAGAAATGGTCTGTCATTGGTTCAGGTTCCCATCACTTTTCTTCTCGGGAAACGGGAAGGAGCTTTGTCAGGAAATCTCGGTATCCCAGTTACCTAATTATTGCTCCTATCATTGGTATTAGCAAGGATCTTAGTTTTCGGTTATGGTAATGTAAGACAGTAATCAGACCCTTATATAACGAAATAGATTTTTTTCATATACAGTCATTAAGCTAAGTAAGCCTACCAATGATTCTGTGTGACAGTTGCACATAGCCTACCCTACATACATTTATGAGCATTTTTTTGTTCCAATTGCAATGTCCAACGGAATGATGACACCAATCAGACAGCAGTAATGCGGGAAACAGAGAATGCAATCGTTTGTTTACTCACATATTATCCAATTGGCCGCTCTAACAATGAAAAGAAACGTCTTCAAACATGGAAAACAGTTGGGAGGAGGCACGATCAGGTGGGACCATTCTAGCCAATGAGATGGCAGATACGCGTGTGAACATCCCGCACAACTCCAATAGTGTTTTTTTCTCAAAGTTGCAGGGATGTCACGTGTCCTACTTATTACAGTACACTCGTAACAACCTATCACCATGCACAGACCGGACACGCACGTGCGCAAATTCATTTTGTCCTCCCACACCAAATGCGATCATGACAGGCAGGTTGAAATATCAAAACAAACTCTGAACCAATTATATTAATTTGGGGACAGGTCGAAAAGCATTAAACATTTATGGCAATTTAGCAAGCTAGCTTGCAGTTGCCAGCTAATTTGTCCTATTTAGCTAGCTTGCTGTTGCTACAGTAGCTCATTTGTCCTGGGACATAAATGTTGAGGAGTTATTTTACCTGAAATGCACAAGGTCCTCTACTCCGACAATTAATCCACACATAAAACGGTCAACCGAATCGTTTCTAGTCATCTCTCCTCCTTTTCTTCTTTGGTCTTTATATGGCGATTGGCATCTAACTTTCATAGTATTACCACGACTGACCGACCTCAGTTCATCTTTCAATCACCCACGTGTGTATAACCAATGAGGAGATGGGAGAGGCAGGACTTGCAGCGATCTCAGCGTCACAAATAGAACCGACTTCTATTGTAGCGCTTGGCAACGCAGACGCTCGTTGGCGCAGGCAATGATTGAATAACATGTATGTGTACATTTTGCAGCGCACGCGACGCGAGCGGTGTGGTCAGCATGTTGTTGACCTCCATACAAAAACTCCTGCACCTGCTGGAGAAGACAGATTTCTTTCGCCTCATCCTCTCTGGTTTAGCCTACTTCGGAGACCAGAAGAGGAACCGACTTGAATGATGGCCAAGGGTTATTATCAGGTTTCTGCTTTCATCTGTGTGACAGGTGAGTATGTAAGTACAAAAACTAAACAGTTTATCTTAATGGCATAGAAGACATCCCATTCAGAGACTGGTTTAACCACTGGAATTCCGTTGTTCAGCCTGAGAAAAGCTTTGCAGGTTTGTTACTTCACTTGTGTCTGTGCTCAACTGCTCGCAGCTGTAAAAAGATAAATTTACAATGTTTGTTTGTTTTCTTAAAATATATATTCACTTCTGGATTACAATATGAATATTGGATTAGCTAGCTACTAGACAGACCACAGCCTGTCGTTTCCAATGAGAACAAATTAGTCAGTGGGCAGAACAAACAAGGAGGGTAGAGCCAAGCACGAGCTAGCGAGATCCTATTGGAGCGTTCTAGCGTGCATCTGCATATTTCTGTTGGAACTCCTCTTCTGTAAAGTGTGCGTGTGCAGTAACTCAACTCGCCTTTGCACTCCTAAACAACGCGATTTAAAAAAAACTTTTGCAATGGGTAAAGTCTACAAAACTTAGTCCATTCTGTTCATAACACATTCTAGTTTTGGGAAAATAACTGTATTGAGATCAAATGTTTCATTGATGAGAACATTTGCAGAATGTTGGTCAAAATACTTTCGTTCCATCTTCTCCCACTGCCGGCCAGTGGGTTTCCTCTCACTAACATGTTTGGCAGTTTACTGGAAACGCCAAGCGGATGCTTCACATTGATACATCCGGTGAAATATCCGTCTCATTGTTCTATCGGTGACGATGAGATGGGTCCAATTTATGTCTGACGAAAACCCAACACTGCTTTCCACAGTAAGAACCTCATACCAACGGTCAAGCATGGTGGTGGTAGTGTGGTGGTTTGGGGATGCTTTACTGCCTCAGGACCTAGACGTCTTGCCTTAATAGAAGGAACCATTAATTCTGCTAAAATAGAGAACATCAAAAAGGGGGCAAATACTTTTTCACAGCACTGTATGTTACCCCTTGGCAGCGTTATCAGAAAGCCCAGCATTGATTTTCACGGGCAATAAAGATAACACTAGGTTAAAAAAATCGAGGTGTTATTTTAGATTCTGAACTCAATTTCGAAGTACACGTTAGGAGTGTGACCAAAATAGCTTTTTAGCACCTGAGGAACGTTGCCACGGTGTGTCCGTTTCTCTCTTAGGCTGATACAGAGAGACTCATCCAAGCAGGCTTGACTACTGTAATGCTCTCCTATCTGGTCTACCAAAGACATCCATTTGTCAACTGCAAAACATACATATACAGCAGCACGGGTACTGACCAAGACCATGCAGAGAGCACACATCACACCGGTTTTAAGGTCTCTGCACTGGCTGCCTGTGAGTTTTAGAATACATTTCAAGATTCTTCTTTTTTTTTTTTTTTTTCAATCCACGATTGTGCACCCCAATACATGTCAGATGTGCTTTTAAGTTATGTACCAAGTAGATCCCTCAGGTGCTCTGGCACAGGCCTTTTAACTATCCCAAACCCTAGAAGCAAGAGGCATGTAGAGGCAGCCTTTAGTTATTATGCCCACAGCCTCTGGAATAGCCTGCCAGAGATCCTGAGGGGGGATGAAACTGTAGACATACTTAAAAGAGATCTTAAAACACACATTTTTTTAGCTTTGCTTTTCCTTAGGGTTTATTTTATTCATTTAGTTATTCTTTTTTTTTTTATCCACGTGTTTTTTGTGTAGTAAATATTTAAGTTGTTATGAATTTTTTCTGTGAAGGACATTGCGTTGCATTCTGAAATGTGACTGAAATGTGCTGTATAAATAAAGCTTCATTTGAACTATCTAGCTAGGCGAGGGCGACGCCGTAGGCCTGGGAAATATGGCCAAATATCGCACATCTGAGCTATCTTTGTTGCAGGTGCATGGTAACAGTTGAGTAAGATGAGAAAGAATAAGAAACCTGCACACTGCTCTTTATTAAGCTTTTACGTATCGGCCTCAAAAGCTCTGACGAAGGCCTTGAGGCCGATATGTAAAAGCTTAGTAAAGAGCTATATTAAGCTTTTACGTATCGGCCTCAAAAGCTCTGACGAAGGCCTTGAGGCCGATATGTAAAAGCTTAGTAAAGAGCAGTGTGCGAGTTCCTTATATTTTCTCATGTTTTTGAATAATAAAAGTTCTAAACTTACTTTGAGTAGTGCGTGACCCAAGGGTGGCAACACATACAGTGGCAAGAAAAAGTATGTGAACCCTTTGGAATTACCTGGATTTCTGTATAAATTTGTCAGCAAATTTGAGTCACAACAATAGACAAACATAGTGTGCTTGAACTAATAACACACAAATTGTATTTTTCTTGTCTATATTGAATACATAATTTAACCATTCACAGTGTAGGTTGAAAAAAGTATGTGAACCCCTAGGCTAATGACTTCTCCAAAAGCTAATTGGAGTCAGGAGTCAGCTAACCTGGAGTCCAATCAATAAGATGAGATTGGAGATGTTGGTTAGAGCTGCCTTGCCCTATAAAAAAACACTCATAAAATTTGAGTTTGCTTTTCACAAGAAGCATTGCCTGATGTGAACCATGCCTCGAACAAAAGAGATCATAGAAGACCTAAGATTAAGAATTGTTGACTTGCATAAAGCTGGAAAAGGTTACAAAAGTATCTCTAAAAGCCTTGATGATCATCCGTCCATGGTAAGACAAATTGTCTATAAATGGAGAAAGTTCAGCACTGTTGCTACTCTCCCTATGAGTGGCCATCCTGCAAAGATGACTGCCAGAGCACTATGCAGAATGCTTAATGATGTTTAGAAGAATCCTAGAGTGTCAGCTAAAGACTTACAGAAATCTCTGGAACATGCTAACATCTCTGATGACGAGTCTACGATACATAAAACACTAAACAATAACCATGGATGAAGCCACCTCTGTCCAAAAAAGCATTGCTGCACGTCTGAAGTTTACAAAAGTGCACCTGGATGTTCCACAGCGCTACTGGCAAAATATTTTGTGGACAGATGAAACTACAGTTGAGTTGTTTGGAAGGAACACACACCACTATGTGTGGAGAGAAAAATACTGTTTTATTCAACAACAACAACAAAAATGTCCTGTGCTCATTTGAGGTAATTTCCACACTGTCACGTAGGGCTGCACAATATGGGCAAACAATCTAGGCCTAATCTTATTGTTGCGATTTGATGTGATTTAGAGCAAAACACTTGGGTGAACTGCTGGAAATAGAATGATTATTCTAATTCTATAGTATATAATAGGGGGCACTTTGAATCGTGTTTGACATGACAATAAATGAAAACGTCAGGGAGGAGTTCTTGTTGGAACCAAAGTGTTGACATGTGTTTCCTAGGGGACCCTGTAATCTTATGCTACGTTCAATGTTTTCTTTTAGCTACTTCATGTAGCTAACATTCTTGCTTTGTGTATTCCTCTTTGATTTAGAAGATACTGTAGCACAAATAACATGCAGATGTAGGTTTACACCATCACTGGTATTATCAGGCTGTATAGCTAGTTACGTTTGCTCAGACTCAGTACATTTATTAGCTAGATAACGATTAGAAGCTAAAAATATGTAGGCCCAACTTACACAAAAAAAAGACTAACTATTTGAAGATGTAAGACACAAACTAATCATGAAATTATAGAACGCTATTGGATTTATATTAATTAAGAAGCAAAGTGAAAACAGCATCGTTGTCGTCAACATTGACCATGCAGACACTCAACGCAAGTGACGGGGGCGGGGCTAGGTCTGTGTGGAAAGCAGCATGGAGAGAGAGTGCGGAGAGAGATGACTCAAGTAGCGAAGTAAACTATAAAAATAGACATTCTACACGGCGTATCACATTTAACAAACCAAACATTCAAATACCGTTATAGAAGGTAAAGTTAAAAACCCAAACCGGCCTGTGTATCAATACCGGTATATCGTAAAATACGGTATACCGCCCAACCCTACGACACCGGTAGCAAGCTAGTTAGGACACTGGTAGAGTGTCCTTCACCCCCCTTGCCGAGCACTGTTTTCCCGCAGTTCTGTTAATGTTATGGCAAGGGCAGGTCCTCAGCAGGCGGTAGCGAAGGATCTGGTATCTGACATATCTAACTCATTTTATTTAGACCCTGAGAGATTACCAACGAGCTGAAATAGATGTGCCTGTACCAGTTGTGGATGAGTTGGTTGTGCCTGTATCAGCGTCAGCAGTTGAGGATGAGTTGGCTGTGCCTGTGTCAGCAGTTGAGGATGAGTTGGTTGTGCCTGTATCAGCGTCAGCAGTCGAGGATGAGTTGGTTGTGCCTGTATCAGCGTCAGCAGTCGAGGATGAGTTGGTTGTGCCTGTATCAGCGTCAGCAGTCGAGGATGAGATGGTTGTGCCTGTATCAGCGTCAGCAGTTGTGGATGAGTTGGTTGTGCCTGTATCAGCGTCAGCAGTCGAGGATGAGTTGGTTGTGCCTGTATCAGCGTCAGCAGTCGAGGATGAGATGGTTGTGCCTGTATCAGCGTCAGCAGTTGTGGATGAGTTGGTTGTGCCTGTATCAGCGTCAGCAGTCGAGGATGAGTTGGTTGCAAGTTCATCACCACCATCAACAACGCTGAAGAACCGTGGAACACAGTGTAAATGGAACCTACACCGCTCAAAAGGTAGGCTATTTCATAATGTGATTATGGTCAATAAAACAGTATTGTTTCTCTGTTTATTATGGCAAGACATGGAATGTAAAGGAACATTAATATTCACATCGCAACTTGCTTATGAACATGGACTTGGGGTGGTCCATGTTCCTGCCAGTAGTGCATGCATGCTATTGCCAGCACAATATGAGTATTGTGAATGAACTGTTGCACCAAGCACGCAGGTTACTCATTATTCTGTCCTAGATGTGTCACAGTTTTTGTTTCTTCATTGATATTAACTTTTCCATCCTTCTCTCTAGCCCCCCATCAGCTGCACTGTGAGCAGAAGGGGAGCGCTAATATGAAGCAGGAGGACCCAGAGCCCACACCGTTTAAAGAGGAACAGGTCTCTGAAACCTCAGTGTTCTTGTTCACGCCTCCCAGCGTGAAAAGTGAATCTGATAATGATCAGGACCCATCTTAGGCTTCACATCTTTACCAAACCCAAAGTGAAGAAAACCGAGAGAGTGACTGTCTACCCAACAACACAAGTGCAGAGATCAAAACAGAAGTTGATGGAGAGGACTACGGAGTATAGGAACCAACCAGTGACTCTCAGCCCCTCTGCAGGACACCCAAACTGTTCTGCAGTAAAGAGTGAAAACGGGGATTGTGTTGATGGGGTGGCAAGTGGAGGACTTATCTCCAAACTATAGCCACTTGAATCAAAGCTTCTAAATGTATACCAATGGCAGGAAAACCAGTGAGCTGAAAGTGCCATTAGGATCTAACACACGGGAGAGACCATACGTGTTATGTTTGCCAAAAAGACTTTTGGACAGCATACAGCAAATGGAATTATTCACACAGAGGAGAAATCGTTTCAATGCGAAGACTGTGGGAAATGTTTCAGCAGTAAGGGAAAACTGAAGAAACATGTTAAGATTCACACTGGGGAGGTGAGATACAAATCAGAGAGAAAATATACCTGTCCTGTATGCAGAAAAGGCATAAGCACAGCATTCGGGTTTAAAAATACATCAGAGAATTCACACAAGGGAGAAATAATTTCAGTGCCTTTTGTGTGGAAGTGTTACCCATCGGCAAATTATCTTTAAAAAAACACCAGCGCACTCAAACGTTGAGGGAAGACATTTCGGTGCAATGATTGCGGCAAGCACTACTGCTGCAAAAGCGCCCTGAACATGCATTTAAGGATACACACAGGGGACAAATTATGTTATTGCGCAGAATGTGGCAAATAAAGTGCATTCAAAAAGTATTCAGACCCTTTGACTCTTTCCACATTTTGTTACATTACAGCCTTATTCTAAAAATGTATCGTTTTTTTCTTCATCAATCTACACACAATAACCCATAATGACAAAGCAATAACCGTCTTTTTTTTTTTTTTGCACATTTATAAAAATAAACTATAACATTTACATAAGTATTCAGGCCCTTTACTCAGTACATTGTTGAAGCACCTTTGGCAGCGATTACAGCCTCGAGTCTTCTTTGGTATGACATGTCAAGCTTGGCACACCTGTATTTGGGGACTTTCTCCCATTCTTCTCTGCAGATCCTCGCAAGCTCTGTCACGCTGGATGGGGAGTGTAGCTGCACAGCTATTTTCAGGTCTCTCAAGAGATGTTCGATCGGGTTCAAGTCCTGGCTCTGGCTGGGCCACTCAAGGACATTCAGAGACTTGTCATGAAGCCACTCCTGCATTATCTTGGCTGTGTGTTTAGGGTCGTTGTCCTGTTGGAAGGTGAATCTTTTCCCCAATCTGAGGTCCTGAATGCTCTGGAGTAGATTTTCATCAAGGATCTCTCTCTACTTTTCTCGGTTCATCTTCCCTCGATCCTGACCAGTCCCTGCCACTGAAAAACATCCCCACAGCATGATGCTGCCTCCACCATGCTTCACCGTAGGGATGGTGCCAGGTTTCCTCCAGATGTGATGCTTGGCATTCAGGCCAAAGCTTTCAATCTTGGTTTCATCAGACCAGAAAATCTGTCAGATTGACCATCGGGTTCTTGGTCACCTCCCTGACCAAGGCCCTTTTCCCCAATTGCTCACTTTGGCCGGGTGGCCAGCTCTAGGACGAGTCTTGGTGGTTCCAAACTTCTTCCATTTAAGAATGATGGAGGCCCTTCAATGCTGCAGACATTTTTTGGTACCTTTCCCCAGATCTCGAAACAATCCTGTCTCGGAGCTCTACGGACATTCCCTTCGACCTCATGGCTTGGTTTTTGCTCTGACATGCACTGTCAACTGTGGGACCTTCTATAGACAGGTGTGTCACTTTCCAAATAATGTCCAATCAATTGAATTTACCACAGATGGACTCCAATCAAGATGTAGAAACATCTCAAGGATGATCAATGGAAACAGGATGCACCTGAGCTTAATTTCGGGTCTCATAGCAAAGGGTCTGAATACTTATGTAAATAAGGTATTTCTGTTTTTATAAATGTGCAAACATTTATAAACTTGTTTTTCACTTTGTCATTATGGAGTTTTATGTGTAGAATGTTGAGGATTTTTTTAAATTAAATCTATTTTAGAATAAGCAGTAACGTAACAAAATGTGGAAAAAGTCAAGAGGTCTGAATACTTTCTGAATGCACTGTACTTTGGTAGGAAGGCAAGGCTCACAGACCATTTGACAATTCACACAGGGTAGAAATCACACGTGTACAATGTGTGGCCCATGTTTTAATGTAAAGTCAGCACTTAGAAATCATGTGAGGGTGCACACAGGAAAAATCACATAAATGCACTTGGTGTGAACCACACTTGTGCCTTTTGTGTGGAAAGTGCTTCATGACATCGACTAAACTTAGCTGTCATCAGCTAATTCACACTGGAGAAGAACTGTGGCAAACGCTTTAGTCAACAGGAGCACCTGACAGGGCAAGGACTCATACAGTAAAGACAAATACTATTTAAATCCTACTATTAGATCCTGTGCAATAGAAATCTTAATAATATAACACAACAAATCATTGGCTCAGTTTTATTGGTCTATAATAACATTAATGGTATTACTTTACAATGTGTCCCTATGACCAATGTGTTTAGATGGTAGTTGCGGTCAAATATATTGGCACCTTTGCATGATTCACTATTTCTTCTAAAATAAATTGAAATTTAAAGAACGTTTGGCGTTCACACTTGTATTTGCTAGATTGACTACTTCACAGGACCAAGAAAAATTTATTGGGATGGCAGAAAGTGATTATTGTTAACTGTGTAACTTATCTAACCTGTGGTAAGTTGCAGATGGCTACCGGGTAAAAATAGCCATTCAAACAGTTCTGTTACACTTGGTTTGATTTACAACTCTGTACATGCAAATGAAGCAAATATATCACACAGTACTCAATGACATCAGCAATCTCAAATCAATCTTTGTCCTAAATCAACAGTAAACCAGTAAAGCTTACAATACATGGATACCAGCAGACTCATAGCTTATCAATGAAAAGCTGTCAGTATCTTCACAGATCCTTTATAGGCATGATATAAACCAGGATAGAGTGGCTGAGTGAATGTGGTCTGGACTCTATGGAGGAGGTTTATTGTGCCAGTTACGATGTAGAACAGTGGTCGCCAACCGGTCGATCGCGAAAAGCCAACGAACGATAAAGGCTTGTGCTCCTCAAATCGTGTTGAGCTGTTGCCGGTGGGTGCACTTGATTCAAAATTCCTGCGCACCGGGTGAGCAAAGTGTTCCCATGAGAGAAACTTCGCCTACTCGGCGGACTGGCCAATCTGTGACTGAAATCGAGTGCACCTATTTTGCTTCCCAAGTTGAATAGGCCACTAGCCTACGTAAGATTTAATCACTTTTAAAACCATGACCACAGAGAGACTGTCAACGAATACGGCAAAGAGCTGCTGTTTTTATGAGTGAGTTCATGGTTAAGGTTATATTCAGCACGGTCACTATTCAACACTATTACAAAACGCGCTTCTCCGTACTTCCGCTCGGGCTGCAGCTGCAATGAACGAGTAGCCAAGTATCGATAGCCCTGCTTTTTATTGTTATTAGCAGCTCGTCGTGTCGATTTTAATATGAAGGAATATTTAACTTTCTCTGGTCATTGGAACAACATTAAGTTGTGCACGAGGCAGATGCGGTGCGACTCGAGTTTCGCCATCAGGTGGAAGACGGTGTCCCCTTTCTCTGGTCAGTCTCCCCGGAGGAAAGGAAGGAGAGAGCAGGGACCGTGAGGCGGTTGGGAAAAATCGTTTTGAACGGTCATCCAACTCGGAATTCCAAGTCGGAAACTCGGGCATCTTTCTAGAGCTCCGACTTTTCGACCTGAAGATCACTGACGTCGTGATTTGACCTCGTTGACCATCGGATGCAGGTACCATCAGTCCAGTAAAATAAAAAAGCTAATAATTTCAATTCATGCTCCACAGTGCCTCACAAGTGCTAAACCAACGGATTTATTTGATCAAAGCTAGAGTTTTGAAATATAATATGGTCTGATTAACAATATTGGCAGGCCAATCATATAGCAAATATGCTGTGATAATGTATTAGGCCTACTGCCCAAACCTCATTCCTACAAAACTGTTTGTGTGAGGTTAATGTAAGCAGTAGCTCTCAGCTTGCTTTTTGACTGCGAAAGTGATCTTGACTCAGAAAAGGTTGGTGATCACTGATGTAGAAGATGTAACATGCGTTTACCAAAAAACAAAACACGCAGAGATAAATTCGTTAAATTCATCGTTGAGGCTTGTGTCGATACTGATATGATAAAAAGAAAGGCAGCGCAGCAGTCTGATCTGCTTCCTCCATTCAAACTTAACATTAGAGTTATTCCACAATACTGACGACGGATCAGCTCCTAGAGAGAGATTTTAATGCTTACCCTATAATAATGCACTAAATCAAGATTTGGCACATAATTGCGCACGTTAGGCTAAACATCAGGAAATATATTGAGGCAAAACATTTCACAGTAGCCAAATGGCAAAATAAAACAACTGAATGAACATGAAATTGATTAACATATTATCGAACTATATAGGCCTATACCGTAGGTAGGCTATTTATCTTTTAATGCAGTCATCTCGGTTTTCATTTGAAGCGTGTTTTTATCCTTTGCTTGTTTGTAACAATTGAAAAGACATTGGCAACTTTTGTTGTAGTCAACTTCGTTGTGAAGTAATCACCGGTCATGGAGAGAAGGATAAACACTGTGATTCTATGTTTAGCGGAGATCTTCTGTGTATAAAGTGACGTGGCAGGGCAAAAAAATCATCTAACGACGCACTCCTTTGCCTTATATAATTTAGACCATCCCATATAACCCTCAGGATTTCATCCAGCTTCAACCGCCACACTTTGTGCTCCTGAAGCTACCATGCTAACTACTAGCCTATCAGCTAGTGATTTACTAATAGACAGTGATTTCACATTCACGTGTGTGTTTACTCACATTCTAATAACTCTTCTGGTGGGCTCAGCAGAACTATTTTTAAAATAATTAAGAATATCTATGCTATAATAATGTCATACCAAATATACTATTGCTTGCAATAGATGTTGTTCTATGACGAGGGAAAAAAATATTGTTTCATGTTCTTTGAGCAAATTTTTGTCAAATTTCCCTCTACAGAGAGGGAAACGGGTAGAAGGTATTGAAAGACAAACGTTACTTTAAGTTTACGCACATTTCACTGGGAAAGAAGTCTATAGATTGCGATTTTAAGGTACATCTAAGTTAGTGATGTCACCTGGAGAAAAAGTTGATGTCATCCCCTGTGTGTGAGAACTGCTTCAGCTCAGCATCTCTCCTCCTCAACTCAGCAACCTTCTGCTCCAGGAGTCCTTATGCCTGACTGGCTCTGATCAGCTCCTTCAACTCAATGCCTTTTCTCGACAGAGTGCATCAGCTCAGGAAAGATCCACTCTCCTCTACTGCTGGCTGTGTAGAGGTGGGGGGTCCATTTCAACCAGCCTATATTAATATAAATACATTACCAAATATGTGGACACTTGTTTGTCGAACATCTCTTTCCAAAATCATGGGCATTAACATGGAGTTTGCCCCCCCTGCTGCCGTAACAGCCTCCACTCTTCTGGGAAGGCTTTCCAGTAGATGTCGGAACATTGCTGCAGGGATGTGCTTCCATTCAGCCACGAGCATCAATGAGGTCGGGCACTGATGTTGGGCTGTTAGGCCTGGCTCGCAGTCGGCGTTCCAATTCATCCCAAAGGTGTTAGTGGGGTTGAGTTCAGTGCTCTGTGCAGGCCAGTCAAGTTCTTCCACACCGATCAACAAACCATTTCAGTGTGGACCTCGCTTTATGCACGGGGGCATTGTCATGCTGAAACCGGAAAGGGTCTTCCCCAAACTGTTGCCACAAAGTTGGAAGCACAGAATCGTCTAGAATGTAATTGTATGCTGTATCGTTAAGATTTCGCTCCACTGGAACGAAAGGGTCTAGCCCGAACCATGAAAAACAGCCCCAGACCATTTTTTTTCTCCTCCACCAAACTTTACAGTTGGCACTATGCATTGGGGCAGGTAGCGTTATCCTGGCATTGGCCAAACTCAGAATTTGTCCATTGGACTGCCAGATGGTGTAGCATGATTCACCACTCTAGAGAATGCATTTCCACTGCTCCAGAGTCCAATGGCGCCGAGCTTTACACCATTCCAGCCAAAGCTTGGCATTGCGCATGGTAATCTTAGGCTTCTGTGCGGCTAGTCGACCATGGAAATCCATTTCATAAAGCTCCCGACGAACAGTTCTTGTGCTGACGTCGCTTCCAGAGGCAGTTTGGAACTCGGTAGCAACCGAGGACAGACTATTTTTACGTGCTTCACTCGGCGGTTCCGTTCTGTGAGATTATGTGGCCAACCACTTTGCGGCTGAGCCGTTGTTGCTCCTAGACCTTTCCACTTCACAATAACAGCACTTACATTTGACCGGGGCAGCTCTAGCAGGGCAGAACTTTGACTAATTGACTTTTTGGAAAGGTGGCATCCTATGATGGTGCCACATTGAAAGTCACTGAGTTGTTCAGGAAGGACATTCTACTGCCAATGTTTGTCTACGGAGATTGCATGGCTGTGTGCTCGATTTTATACACCTGTCAGCAACGGGTGTGGCTGAAAAAGCCGAATCCACTAATTTGAAGCGGTGTCCACATACTTTTGTATATACAGTGTATATATGCTTATCTAATGTAAATATATATTGACCATAAATATAAACACAACAATTTCAAAGATTTTACTGAGTTACAGTTCATATAAGGAAAGTCAATTGAAATAAATACATTTGGCCCTAATCTATGGATTTCACATGACAGGGCAGGGCTGCAGCCATGGGTGGGCCAGGGAGGGCATAGGCCCACCCATTTGGCAGCTAGGCCCAGCAACTGGGGAGCCAGGCCACGCCAATCAGAATGAGTTTTTCTCCACAAAAGGGCTTTATTACAGACAGAAATACTCCTCAGCACCACCCCCCCCCCCCCTCAGACGATCCCACAGGTGAAGAAGACGGATGTGGAGGTGCTGGGCTGGCATGGTTACACGAAGTGGTGTAAAGTATTTAAGTAAAAATACTTGAAAGTTATACTTTAGTAGTTTTTGGGGGTTACTATTTATATTTTTGACAACTTTCACTTCACTGCTTTTCTACTTTTCTGAAGAAAATTATGTACTTTTTACTTACATTTTTCCTGACACCCAAAAGTATTTGTTACATTTTGAATGCTTAGCAGGACAGGAAAATTGTGTAATTCACACACTTATCAAGAGGACATTCCTGGTCATCCCTACTTCCTCTGATCTGGCAGACTCACAAAACACATACTTAATTTGTAAATTATATGTGAGTGTTGGAGTGTGCCCCTGGCTATCCATAAATGTAAAAAACAAGAAAATAGTGCCGTCTGGTTTTGTTTAATATAAGGAATTTATATTTCAGCAATTACATTTTCCTTTTAATACTTAACTATATTTAAAACCAAATACTTTTAGACTTTTACTCAAGTAGGATTTTACTGGGTGACTTTCCATTTTACTTGAGTCATTTTCTATTAAGGTATCTTTACTTTTACTCAAGTATGACAATTGGGTACTTTTTCCACCACTGGTTACACATGGTCTGCGGCTGTGAGGCCGGTTGGACGTACTGCCAAATTCTCTAAAACGACGTTGAAGGTAGCTTAAGGTAGAGAAATTAACATTCAATTCTCTGCCAACAGCTCTGGTGGACATTCTTGCAGGCAGCATGCCAATTGCACACTCCCTCAAAACTTGAGACATCTGTGGCATTGTGTTATGTGACAAACTGCTCATTTTAAAGTGGCCTTTTATTCTCCCCAGCACAAGGTGGACCTGTGTAATGGTCATGCTGTTTAAGCAGCTTCTTGATATGCCACACCTGTCAGTTGAATGGATTATCTTTGCAAAGGAGAAATGGTCAAAAAACGTGTGCACAAATTTTGAGATTACATTTTATTTCATAAACATGGGACCAACACTTTACATGTTGCATTTATATTTTTTGTTCAGTATGCTATGAGGTTGGAATAATCCTGTGAAATTGTGAAAAATTATGATAATCCCCTTTGGGGTAAGAGCTGTTTGTTTTGTGGTGGGAGGGAGTTTTGGCCTGCCACCTAGCCATGTTTTTTTTATTTTACCATTTTTGTTGAAAACAGTCATAGTAAGTTAATTTATACCTTAAGTGGTCCTAAAATTTAAAATCAAAACAGCTAAATTATCCTTGGTATGACATCTTTAAACAATTCCATATGTTAGCTTAGTAGAAACACCAAGAGATAAACATTTTTTTTTTAAAGAGGCCATACACACCAGTCAGGGTTTGGCAGGAGGAGCAGCTTGGAGTCCTGTCTTCTTCAGTTTCTCCACCAATTAAACAAAGTTAATGCTCCTGTTAAGAACCAGCCTTGGTATGAAAGTCTGTCTGCACTGGGGGTAGCTGTAGACTCCCCTGTCATCTTAAGGGCGTTGAGCCAGTAACCGAAAATTCACTGGTTCGAATCCCAGAGCCAGCAAGGTGGAAAATCTGCCGTTATGTCCTTGAGTAAGGCAGTTAAGCCCCAACCGCAACTGTTCCCCGGTGCCAATGACGTGGACATTTAAGGCAGCCCCCCCCCCCCACCTCCTCCCTGATTCAGCGAGGTTGTGTTAAATGCGGAAAGACACATTTCAGTTGAATGCATTCAGTTGCGCAACTGACTCTTTCCCTTCCTGATCCAAGCAGCCCTGAATACATCCCAGTAGCTGTGTCCACAGGGAATTGTCACTAGATCCTTCAGTAGATCCAGACAGATCGAACAACTGATCAAATCCATGACCTCTCATTTTGATGCACACACTAACAAATGAAGCTTGAGAACCAGAGATACAGCAAATGTCGTTTTCTGAGGAGCTTGTATTCTGTCGACGGTGGATTCCTGGCTCAGATGTCAGATACACTCTAAAAAGAGAAGGTTCCTGGAGTATCCTTTAGGGGTTATTCCAATTGAAACGGTGTGGTAACCCCTATAATGGATCCTCGAAGAACCTTTTGAATAACGTTCTTAGAAGAACCCTTGTTGAACCCCTATTTTTTAGAGTGTGGCAGGTCTGTCCAGCAGAGGGCATGAGTGGTCTGTCACAGCCAGAGAGAGTGAACATTCTCACAGTGGTCTATGATGTTCAAGATCAATAGCTCTGGATCATCATTTCTCCCTATTCCGTAACAGCCAGTGAATGCAGAGAGAGAATACAGGTGAAACAAATAGAGCCCTCCCAACCTTCACTATAACTTTCTCTGTTTAATGGGACCGTGGCAGGGCCTTCGATGGGTTACAACGAGGTAAGAGGGAGGTCCAGAAAAAAACATCATCATGAACCATCATCATCAACAACTTTAGTTACACTGTCTAAAAACTTATGGAGGACTCTGTCCATAACCTACACCGCCACTTTACTGCTGATGGGGGTGTGGTTTATACACACCTCCCCTCACGTTACAGGCTCACTGAAGAGATTCAATTAAGCTGCCCGGGTTTTTAAAATTTAACTAGGCAAGTCAGTTAAGAACAAATTCTTATTTACAATGACGGCCTACCCTGGCCAAACCTGGACAGCGCTGGGCCAATTGTGCGCCGCCCTATGGGACTCCCAATCACAGCCAGATGTGATGCAGCCTGGATTCGAACCAGGGACTACAGTGACGCCTATTGTACTGAGATGCAGTGCCTTAGACAACTGCGCCGCTCGGGTGAAAAGGGATTGCAGTGGGAAAGTTAATTTAGCATGGCCTGGTGTCCTCGGATTGGGGGAGTTTGTACATTTTAGTCCATTCCGTTGGTCGTTAAGTGAAATCTCCACCCACTCACGGCACCGGACCATGCAAAACGAACTTTCCCATTCATTTTATGCTGTATTCATAGCCAAGTGTTTCAAGCTGACCACCTCTGTCCCAGTTTCCCAAGAACTCCAAGGTAACCTGCCTAAATGATTATCATCCTGTAGCACTCAGATATGTAATTATGAAGTGCTTTGAAAGGCTGGTCATGACACACATCATCATCCCAGACACCCTGGACCCACTTCAATTCGCATACCACTGCAACAGATCCAACAGATACTGCCCTCTCCCACCTGGACAAGAGGGGAAATAACTATGTGAGAATGCTGTTCATAGACTTCAGCTCAGCGTTCAACATCATAGTCCCCTCCAAGCTCATCACCAAGCTCGGGACCCTGAGACTGAACACCTCCCTCTGCAACTGGATCCTAGACTTTCTGACGGGCTAGCCCCAAGTGGGGAGGGTAGGCAACATCAACTCTGCCACACTGACTCTCAACACGAGGGCCCTTCAGGGGTGCGTGTTTCGTCCCCTCCTATACTCCCTGTTCACCCACGACTGCGTGGCCACACAGGACTCGAACACCATCATAAAGTTTGCTGATGGGACAATGGTGGTAGGCCTGATCACCGATGGCGAGGAGGTCAGAGGCTTGGCAGTCTGGTGCCTGGACAACAACCTCAACGTCAATAAGACCAAGGAGCTGATCATGAACTACAGAAGAAAGAGGGGAGAGCACGCCTCATTTACATCGACAGGGCTGTAGTGGAGCAGGTTGAGCTTCAAGTTCCTTGGCATCCGCATCACTAAGGACCTAACATGGTCCACACACACCTGCACAGTCGTGAAGAGGGCATGACCTCGCCTCTTCCCCCTCAGGAGGCTGAAAAGATTTGGTATGGGCCCTCAGATCCTCAAAATGTTCCACAGCTGCACCATCGAGAGCATCTTGACTGGCTGCATTATCACTTCGTATGGCAAATGCGCCGTTCCGGACCGCAAAGCACTACAGAGGATGGTGCGGACGGCCCAGTACATCACAGGGGCTGAGCTCCCTGCAGGACTTCTATTTCAGGCGGTATCAGAGGAAGTCACGAATAATTTACAAAGACCTCAGCCACCCAAGGCATAGATGTCCGGCAAACGGTACCCGAGCAACAGCTCTCGGACCAACAGGCTCCGAGGCAGCTTCTACCCCCAAGCCATAAAACTGCTAAATAGCCATAAGACTGCTAAATAGTTAAATGGTTACACAGATTATCTGCATTGACCCTAAATTTCACTGACTATGCACACTCAGAAGGCTATATGCACACACTATACACACACTCACATACACTGCATATGCACATACAAACACACACACACACACACACACCCATAACATACACACGCATACTGACACAACACACACACACACACACACACACACACACACACACACACAGTACCCTGCCCTGAACCTTAGTCACTATTCTAGCCGGCACCTTAGACTGCTACACCGCCACTGCTAAATCGTGGACGCCAAAAAACATATATATATATTGTTTATGATGTATAGATGTATGCTCCAAGAAGACCCCATTTGCTGTCCCCCTGGCGGAAGATCCCACCCCCTCTGCAAGAATACCTCATCTCCCGTTAACTCCCCCGCTGCTGAAAAAGAAACAAGGAAGGAAACACTGCCTCTATGATGGAGAATAAATAGTGCTTGTGAAATACCAACTTTGGCCTTATGGTTAGAGGAGGTGTCCCATTCATAGGGCCCATTCAATCTGGCCCGCAAGGTGGTTTATGTGCGGCCCTCTGGACCTCGGTGAAGACCGAATGCAGCCTGCGGGGGAAAATGAGTTTGACTCCCCTGGGTTAGTGTCTGCCCTGAGATTGGAAGGTTGAGTTCGATCCCCGGCTGAGTCATACCAAAGTCTGTAGAAATGGGACCCAATGCGTCTCAGCTTGGTACTCAGCATTAAGGAGATAGATTGGGGGTAAGGCCCTATGGGTTGTACACCGCTACTTCTTATAGTGAATAGAACCACAACACCTTCAGTGGCTTAATGCTTCTCTCCATGCAGTGGTGGAAAAAGTATGCAATTGCCATACTTGAGTAAAAGTAAAGATACCTTAATAGAAAATGACTCAAGTAAAAGTTAGTCACCCAGTAAAATACTACTTGAGTAAAAGTCTAAAAGTATTTGGTTTTAATGAAACATAAGTATCAAAAGTAAATGTAATTGCTAAAATATACTTAAGCATCAAAAGTATAAATAATTTCAAATTCCTTATATTAAGCAAAGCAGATTTACATTTTACATTTAAGTCATTTAGCAGACGCTCTTATCCAGAGCGACTTACAAATTGGTGCATTCACCTTATGATATCCATGGCACAATAGATGCACAATTTTCTTTTTCTTTATTTATGGCTAACCAACACACAATATTTGACAAACCAAGCATTTGTGTTTAGTGAGTTTGCCAGATCAGAGGCAGTAGGGATGACAAGGGACGTTCTCTTGTTAAGTGTCTGATTTTCCTGTCCTGATAAGCATTCAAAATGTAACAAGTACTTTTGGGTGTCAGGGAAAATCTATGGGGTAAAAGGTGCATTATTTTCTTTAGAAATGTAGTAAATAGTAAAGTACAGATACCCAAAAAAACGACTGAAGTAGAATTTTAAAGTATTTTAACTTAAGTATTTTAAAGTTCACACCACTGTCCCCATGTGAGGGGGAACTGTAACGAAGTCAAGTGAAGAGTCTGGAGGCTATTCTATTACGTATCAGTGAGCCGGCTCATTTGGCTACCAAACGGCTCTTCGTTCAAAATGCTTAAAAATCGACCTAGAACCATGAAAAAAATGCGAAACTACGTTTTTTTTACGCACTGCAAACATCCGCGTGGACCAGATTGATGCGCTCTCCCCACTATTTATTGCTTCTGTAGTGAGGATTCATCCTCTGTAGATAATTATTATGTAACTTATCTGCAGAAAAACTTTGCTTTGAGCTCAAAAAGCAGTAGTAGCAGGATGCAAATCAGGGAGCCAACTGAATGGCTTTCACCGATGCGATTCGCTTCCCGACGTTCACCAAAAAGATCAGTTCATTCGCGAACGACTCATCATTTCCACGTAGGAGAAACCAGAGCTGCGTCTATAGGATCTGCTTCTGACGAAGCTGGACCAAGAATAAAAACAGAAAACTCAACAAAGAATTGTCTCAGTTTTATTTGACTAGAGCGGATATACATTACAATATGTCCCCACCCTTACCCATGTATTTAGGGTCTACATTGTAGTTGGTATTAACTAGCTTATAAATGACGTTAGCATATTTTACCTAGCTATAAGACGGAGGTAGCGCTGCTATAACCAAAACGAGCATTCTCCCCGGAAGTGGGTGGTGCATGCCAATAGTTTTATGCTAACGTTAGTTACTTAGCTATATAGTAGCAGCAACAGCTGGTTGCTAGTTGATTTTCTTGCCAAGCAAATTGAAAACTGGCCATTACGATACCGGTAATGGTTCGATATGACAAACCGCAACATTCTGGGTAACATTAGCTAGCTAGGTAACGTTAAACACAAAACGTTTGAAGGGCTTAGTTTTGGTGTTTCCTGTGCCCTATGATCTAAATCAGATTTGCTGTCTGGAAATAGGTAAGCGACTGATTGCACTCATGTTTTTCTTTACATTTCGAAATATTTGTAAACTAACTTGACTAACGTTAGCTAGCCTGCAACCTAATGCACGATTTGCATTTTATTTCTAAGGTCCTAACTAACTATCTAGTTGGTTATATGTGTCGTCCAACTAACGTAATCAGATAGCTAACGTTAGTTAGCTACAGTAGCTGCTATCAACATGCATGTTTGCACTAGCAAACAGGCTAGGTAACGTTAGCTAGTTTATGTACTTTAACAATACTCACTTAGCTAAATAGTTAGCTGGCTAACTGAGCTAGTTAGCTACCTAGCTTCGAATCAAATAAAAATATCACACATGCGCCGGATACAACGCGTGTAGACTTAACCGTGAAACGCTTGCCTTGAGCGCTTCCTAACGGTTCTAGCAGTAAAGTTAGTTAAAGCAAAGACACTAGTTACAGTAGGCAACTAAGTTAGTTTGCCAGATCACAAACTATCTTGTGCGTAGTTATAGCTAGCTAAACTGTTTATCACAACAAAAGTAGAACTGTCAATCAGCTGGCTAAACCCGAAAGCGAAATCAAATGCTCGCAAAATGGACATTCCATGATGTGGTGCTATGAAGCTACATGTCCAACGCTGTCTCTCACATTCGTATTATATTATACATCAGTGTCAGTACACTGTATAAATTGTAAACATGGCAAACACGCCATTCATACAGCTACCTATCAATACAAGTAATGTTTTATACATGCTATTTACAGCTAGTTATTATACATGGAACGGTTTTTAGACTGGCCAAAAACCATTACTTGTGTTGATGGCTAGCTTCGTGTTAAAATAAAATTGTATTGATCACATGCAGATGTTATTACGGGTGTAGCGAAATGCTTGTGCATGGATGTGCTGTTTGATTTTTATGAGACAACATGCGAACAATATTTTTCTGCTAAAGGGTTTGAAGGCTTCTTGTTGGGCTTAATGCATACTACCAACTAGTCTCAAGCTTTTGCATTCATGTCAGCAGTTTATACGGCAACATACTGGACCGAGAATAGTGTTCCTTGACCATACATTTGAGTATGCAAATATGGTTTTGCAAACTTCGAGGAATGGCAGCATCCATATCCCATTTGACACTGCAAACCTGGAAAAAGATGTGTATCTTCTATCCATGCAAAAGCCTGGGCTGCATCGCTAGAGCCTACTCTGGCCTAAGACTACTGGCTATGTTGTCATTCCACTCCTAACCCAGTGCTGGCACCAAATTTGGAAAGGCGTGTTAGGAGTGGATTTAGGCTTAGTCAATGGCACACTTCCCATCACCTGTTAAACCAGTGCTTTGGCAATGGCTTGGCTGGAGTAAGGTTTTGCATGTCCTGATTTAATGAGGTTGTTGGTCAACAACATCCTGAGAGTCTAGTCTGGCAGCTGCTGGCCCTTCTCATTCTGCCGGTGACAGCCCGGGGCATAGAGTTTCTCCAGGATAGGACATTGCCTATTTATTTTATTGTCACCTCACACACACAATTTTAACTTTTCCCGTCTGTCTCCCCGTTACTCGTTACTTTTCCTTCACGCATCTCGGGACACTACCCTTTCCTCTACTCTCCCTCCCTCCTCACCTGTTTCCTCTGCTCTCCCTCTCATTTCTTTGTCCCATCTTTTCTTCTCTACCCACTCTCACCCTCCTTCCTCCTCTCCCCTTTCCTTCACTCACCCTATCTCCTCTGCTCTCCCTCTCCTCCACCCACTCTCCTCTGCTCTCCTCTACCAACTCTAACATTCTCTCATCCCTCTGCCCCCCCCCCCCCCCCCACTCTCCCCCTTCTCTCCACTTCTCTGCATCTACCCCTCGCTCACCTCCTTCCTGTGTCTTTGTGTGCTCGGGGAAGGGGGCTGAAGGAGGATGGCGGTGTGGATCCAGGCCCAGCAGTTGCAGGGGGATGCGCTGCACCAGATGCAGTCTCTCTACGGACAGCACTTCCCCATAGAGGTGCGCCACTACCTGGCCCAGTGGATTGAGGGGCAGCTCTGGTGAGTTTACACCACTTTTATCCCTTTTCCCCTTTTTTATTTATCCAGGTTAGTCTTATTGATCATATTGATGGCTGCAGTCCTAATGCTTGTCTTAATATAGGCTTCTTTTTTTTAATACAAATTGTGGACAAATCATGCACACACTCAAATAGGTGCTTAAATGTCCCACACACAGGTATTTTGCTTGTGCTTGTGCTTGAGACTTGAATTTGCATTGGCCTTGCATAACAAGGGCATGATATGCACTGCTCATGCAGAGTATCATTTTTCACTTGACATTGGATAAGCTTCAGCTGAATGACGCTTTGACTTAGCCACAAAACAGTTGTTGCAAAGTGCACTGACTGAGAAAAGGGTGAAACATGTATTGCATGCGGGTGTGTGCACAAGAGAGGTAGCAATGGCATTTGTTTGTTATTTTTTTTGCTTATTCGTCCACTTGTTCTCTGTAGTCTTGAGTGGGTCTTGACAGTTTTAGTTCACTTCCGAACAGTGGTGAATTTAAGGTTAAACATTACTGTGGGTGTGTGTGTGTGACTGTACAAGAAAAGGAGTCTGTCTTGTATGCACATTAGATTGTTGATGTTACATTATTACATTTTTTTAAAATGGTCTCTTAGGGACCTGGAAACGCAGAGAGAATTTTAGGCTACATGTGTGTGCGTGTTTCTAAGGAATTTAGTCTATTTGACAGGGACAGTAGCACATTTATCATTTTAAGTTTTCACATCAATGTGTATGTGCTGGAATTAACTATGGAGCTAGTTTACATCTGTAGTACTCGTGTGCATGTAAGAAAACAATGTTGTGCGAAATGCACAGCATGTTACACAGGAAAAAGAGAACCTGTGTGTGTTACATTGAGAGAGCTGGAGATAAAGGCATGGATAATGAGCATATAAACCCATGTCCCACAACTTAGTACTTCTGACGTTGTCTGTTTGACCCCCTGACCCGGGAAACCCAGGGATTCTGTGGAGCTGGAGAACCCTCAGGATGAGCTGAAGGCCAAGCGTCTGCTGGACAGCCTGGTGCAGGAGCTGCAGAGGAAGGCCGAGCACCAAGTGGGGGAGGACGGCTTCCTGCTCAAGATCAAACTGGGACACTACGCCAGCCAGCTCAAGGTAAGAGACCAACGGGGCCAGAGTGTGCACCCCAAGTAGTAGTGGAACTCTGGTGTAACGCAGCTTGAATTACATGTCTTCTGGTTCTCCAGCACAGGAGAGAAGACTGGATGCCTAATCCCTTCACCCCCACCAAAAAACGGATCTAGAAATATCTTGTAGCATCTCGAAACGAACCTAACATCTCTGTTTTAGGTTGATGCGCCATTGAGCAGGTTCCATAGAAATGCCTGTCTGTAGTTATAACACTCTACCTCTATGGGAGAGACACCTATACTAGTTCTTGTTCATTAAAGGACGCAACATTTCGGCAATGAAAGATGAAAAGAAGCTTCTCTAAATGGGCAGGTCTGGGTTTTCTTCCGTTTGGTGCCTAATTAAGGCCCAGCACTGTTACAGCGGGAGGTGGCTAATCTGGCATTGGCTCACACTGAATTTTTGGCACCTTGAAATGAAGCAGAAGATTAGAAAAATTCCAAAGGCGTTTCTCTGTAGCACTCTTTTAACTTCACAACGTGGTAAGAAATGGTCACTGCTTCGAGGGTCAAGTGGCAGTGTTACAAACGCCTGACGCCAACACTGATGTTAGCCCACAAAACCCATTTCAGTTGATTGATCTGATTGATTTAGCCTTTGTTAGAGGATGTATGCAGTACGTTCTCGCTCCCCTGGTGGTGCAGGGCTCCGTATTGGAACAGCAGCCCATGCTACTGGGGTGGTGTCGTGACGACAGTGGCCGTGTCCACTTCGTCATAGTGCAGCTGTTTCTTCGCGTGTGTGTGTGTGTGGGGGAGATTCACAATTAGACAAAAGTCTGTCCTCTTTGATTCCTCCGTCCTCCTCTCCTCTGGAAACCGATAAGTGGTCGAAGAAGGGTGTCAATTCGGTAGTAGGCGAACGGGAGGAGTTTGCTCCCCTTCTCAATTACCTCCTTTAGCGAAGGATACTGAAGCGTATCCTCTGCGGAAGAGTATTGAAATCTTGCGCGTGTGCGCCTTTTTGTTTGTGTCTGCAGCTGTTTCTGTGTGTACACTTGCGCGTGTGTGTGTGTATGACAAATGCATCCTTTCCTTCCTCAGAGCACGTATGACCGCTGTCCTCTTGAGCTGGTGCGCTGCATCAAGCACATCCTTCACTCGGAGCAGAGGCTGGTGCAGGAGGCCACCAACGTGAGACTTACGCACACACAGAGTTTATAGAGCTGAAATGACGCCTATTTTACAAGACAGCAAATCATATCAGTTGTACAAAATGCTTTGTTCTATGACGTCGCTCTCTGTTGAACGGGCCTCTGGCAGCCTTGACTATACTTCATCCTGCCGGAGCTCTGTCATCCAATTGGACGGCTCTCTCACGGCCTCTCTCCCCATTGGCAGGCCGTCGGGAGCGGCGGTGGGGGCGGGACCATGGACAGCCTGTCCCAGAGGCACCAGCAGATCAACCAGACGTTCGAGGAGCTGCGCGTGTCCACGCAGGAGACTGAGAACGAGCTGCGCAAGCTGCAGCACAACCAGGAGTATTTCATCATCCAGTACCAGGAGAACCTACGCATCCAGGGTGAGACGCTGACTGCTTATATTACAGCAGCGCTTCTCAATGCATTCCTGGAGGGATTAACCCACTTGGGCACACTGTAGCAAAACGTTTCGCAACCAAAACAAGCATTTCTTGTTGGACAAGTTCAGGTAGTTCCTCCCCATTTCACTCCATTTTCTTCCATGTTGTGCCTAATGAATACGACCCAGATTCAACTAATCGACCGCGCCTCAGGGCCTTGATGAGCTGAATCATGTTAGAGTGGATCAGCCCTGTTAGTGGTTAGACTAAAAGCCTGCATACACCGTATAGTAGCTCTCCAGGTGGGCGTCTGTAACGGGGAAATTAGATGTATTTACCCATGCCGCCACCACCACCTCCACTTCTCCCTCTCCTTTACTCCATCTTCCTTCAACCTCTCTCCACTCCTCTACTCTTCTTCCTCCATTCGTCCATCACCCCCCCCACTTCAATCCTCCTCCTTCCCCCTTTCCCTCCTCTCTGTAGCCCAGTTGAGCAGTCTGTCGGCCGTGCCAGCAGAAGAGCGAACCCAGAGGGAGACCACCCTGCAGGCCAAGAGAGCCACCGTGGAGGCTTGGCTCACCAGGGAGGCCAACACACTGCAGAAATACAGACTGGTACGCTACTGAACATACATACACACACACACTGCAGAAACAGACTGGCAGATATACAGTGCATACACAAGCAACACATTCAATACTACTAGGTTGGGGCCAGAAGCATAAACATTTATTGCAATTAAGGGAGTTGGGGAATTAACGGATTTGTAAATTTGATGTTGTATTGATTTCGTTACTACAAATAAGCTGACCTGGTTTAGATGTTAGTAAACCATGCAATTTATTAGGCTACAGATGAAATAAGTTCTGATGGGGCCTCCCGAGTTGCACAGTGCTAAAGGCGTCACTACAGACCTGGGTTCGATCCCGGGCTGTATCACAACCGGCCGTGATCGGGAGTACCATAGGGCGGCGCACAATTTGGCCCAGCATCGTCCGGGTTAAGGGAGGGTTTGGCCGGGGGGGGCTTTACTTGGCTCATCGCGCTCTAGCGACTCCTTGTGGCGGGCGAGATGCCTGCAGGCTGACCTCTGTGTTTCCTCCGACAGATTGGTGCGGCTGGTTTCCAGGTTAAGCAGGCGATTGTTACGAAGCGCGGTTTGGCGGGTCATGTTTCAGAGGACGCATTGATCAAAATTGGGGAGATAAGGGTGGTAAAATACGAAACATAAATAAAAATCAGTTCTAATGAACTACACAGGGTGGTGGAAGTGCCTGGTTATGAGCTTGATGCTCCTTTCCAATAAATATTGAGGGTCTTATTCTGGTGACATGATCGATGCTTGGCTGCCGTTAGACAAATAAACTCTTCTTGCTCTTATCCATAATAATCTCATGTAGACTAGCCTACCCACACTGTATCTGCCAGCTGTTGGCTAGAGTGAACGTACCAAGACCAGAGTACGCACATTTTTCTATTTAACGCAACAGTTTTTGTGACAAAACTATCGGTAGAGTTGGAAATGCGACGGAACATCACATTTTTATTCGGTACATGAAAACTTAAGCGATAAAGTACATTTTGTGTGCACTTGGTCATCTCGAGCTGACTGTTTTTTAATCCACAAAAAAAACATACCTCTGGTGGGAACATGCACATATTTTCTTTATGCAGATTCTAGAATATTCGCATTGAAAATCTTTTGTGTGTGTGTGTAGGACCTGGCGGAGAAGCACCAGAAGACTCTGGGCCAGCTGAGGAAGCAGCAGACGCTGATCCTGGATGAGGAGCTGATCCAGTGGAAGAGACGTCAGCAGCTGGCCGGCAACGGGGGACCCACCGAGGGGGGACTGGATGTCTTGCAGTCCTGGTGAGTCCCACAACACACACACACACACACTCCTAGCTGTCCGTTGTAGTCGATGCTGGCGACGCTCCTCTTGGGTTGCGGGGTAGGGGTGCTTTAGCGCTCCTGGCGCTGGTGTGCCAATTAGTCTCTCTCTCGCCACTCTCCTTTACAAATTGAACACATAAACAGCTTTCCCGTCCCTCACTCTGGTTCTGTTTTTGTGTGTGTGCGCATCGCTGCTTATGTGTGTGTGTGTGTGTTCTTGGGGGCTTGTTCTTGTTTCCCTTTCCAGGTGTGAAAAGCTAGCGGACCTGATCTGGCAGAACCGGCAGCAGATCCGGCGGGCCGAACACCTGACCCAGCAGCTACCGCTGCCTGGCCCAATGGAGGAGCTGCTCACCAAGCTCAACTCTGACATCACCGACATCATCTCCGCTCTCGTCACCAGGTAGGGGTGGGTGGGTGTGTGTGTGTCGGGGGGGGGCGCGTGTGTTTGTTTTCAGGTTATCCACAATAATGCAAAGAGTACAGGTTTGTTAATGTGCTGATCATGATGTGAGTGTGTATGTGCTTCTTTACTTGTTTGCAGAACTGCATGCTCAGGGCAGTATAGGCCAATAGTTCTGTGTGTTTTGTATTTGTAATAATTTGCCTCCAATTCCAGTCTAATGGAACTAATTTTTGTTTATTTAAGAAAATACAAAGTGTTGGTCCAGATTATTTATTTATATTTATATATATATATATGTATATATATATATATATATATATATATATATATATATATATATATATATATATATATATACACTGCTCAAAAAAATAAAGGGAACACTTAAACAACACAATGTAACTCAAACTGTCCACTTAGGAAGCAACACTGATTGACAATACATTTCACATGCTGTTGTGCAAATGGAATAGACAAAAGGTGGAAATTATAGGCAATTAGCAAGACACCCCCAATAAAGGAGTGGTTCTGCAGGTGGTGACCACTTCTCAGTTCCTATGCTTCCTGGCTGATGTTTTGGTCACTTTTGAATGCTGGCGGTGCTTTCACTCTAGTGGTAGCATGAGACGGAGTCTACAACCCACACAAGTGGCTCAGGTAGTGCAGCTCATCCAGGATGGCACATCAATGCGAGCTGTGGCAAGAAGGTTTGCTGTGTCTGTCAGCGTAGTGTCCAGAGCATGGAGGCGCTACTAGGAGACAGGCCAGTACATCAGGAGACGTGGAGGAGGCCGTAGGAGGGCAACAACCCAGCAGCAGGACCGCTACCTCCGCCTTTGTGCAAGGAGGAGCACTGCCAGAGCCCTGCAAAATGACCTCCAGCAGGTCACAAATGTGCATGTGTCTGCTCAAACGGTCAGAAACCGACTCCATGAGGGTGGGGGTTGTGCTTACAGCCCAACACCGTGCAGGACGTTTGGCATTTGCCAGAGAACACCAAGATTGGCAAATTCGCCACTGGCGCCCTGTGCTCTTCACAGATGAAAGCAGGTTCACACTGAGCACATGTGACTGACGTGACAGAGTCTGGAGACGCCGTGGAGAACGTTCTGCTGCCTGCAACATCCTCCAGCATGACCGGTTTGGCGGTGGGTCAGTCATGGTGTGGCATTTCTTTGGGGGGCCGCACAGCCCTCCATGTGCTCGCCAGAGGTAGCCTGACTGCCATTAGGTACCGAGATGAGATCCTCAGACCCCTTGTGAGACCATATGCTGGTGCGGTTGGCCCTGGGTTCCTCCTAATGCAAGACAATGCTAGACCTCATGTGGCTGGAGTGTGTCAGCAGTTCCTGCAAGAGGAAGGCATTGATGCTATGGACTGGCCCGCCCGTTCCCCAGACCTGAATCCAATTGAGCACATCTGGGACATCATGTCTCGCTCCATCCACCAACGCCACGTTGCACCACAGACTGTCCAGGAGTTGGCGGATGCTTTAGTCCAGGTCTGGGAGGAGATCCCTCAGGAGACCATCCGCCACCTCATCAGGAGCATGCCCAGGCGTTGTAGGGAGGTCATACAGGCACGTGGAGGCCACACACACTACTGAGCCTCATTTTGACTTGTTTTAAGGACATTACATCAAAGTTGGATCAGCCTGTAGTGTGGTTTTCCACTTTAATTTTGAGTGTGACTCCAAATCCAGACCTCCATGGGTTGATAAATTTGATTTCCATTGATAATTTTGGTGTGATTTTGTTGTCCGCACATTCAACTATGTAAAGAAAAAAGTATTTAATAAGAATATTTCATTCATTCAGATCTAGGACGTGTTATTTTAGTGTTCCCTTAATTTTTTTGAGCAGTGTGTGTATATATATATACTGAACAAAAATATAAACGCAACAATTTTCAAAGATTTTACAGAGTTACATTCCATATAAGGAAATCAGTCGATTTAAATAAATGTATTTGTCCCTAATCTATGGATTTCACATGACAGGGAATATAGATATGAATTTGTTGGTCACATATACCTTAAAAAAAGGAATGGACGTGGATAGGGTTGCAAAGGGTCGGAAACTTTCCATGGGAAGTTGAGCCCTGGAATTTGGGGGATTTTGCTTAAAAATGTTAACAGTGAACCTTTTTTTGTGGGATACAAATTAGGCAATTCTAGGTCTTGTGGCATATTTTTGTTAAACTATCCCCAATTCAATGGAATTGCAACCCTCTGCATGCACAGTGCATTCTTCCATCACATGTACAGCTGATTTTCAAGTTCTTGCACAATAATGAGATGCTATTGAGCCCACACTACTACACTGTCTGAGCCAAGGACTACATGCTTTGATTACAATACTGGGTGGGGTGAATATATTTTATGACATACATTATTATTTTGTTAACTAGTAAATAGTAGCCTACAGTAAAGTGTTTAAAGTCATTTCTAACTTGTTAACAATTTCTGCTAGTTAGTTTTTGCTACCATGTGAGTTTTATCTTGCTTGAGCCTGCTAACTGAGGAGTGTTAATTCACCTGTTTCCATACATGTTTCATTTTAAAACATTTATCTTACAAAGGAGTTTATCTGTACATGTATTTTCTTTTACAATTTTTTTTCTAATCTTTACAGGATAATGCCACAGGCTCTATCTGATGGGTGGAGTCATTTCACTGTAACTAATGTAGAAGGGAAAGTTGTGTACATTTGCAAATACTGTGCCAAATCATATGTGAAGAATGCAACAAAGATGCAGAATCATCTGGCCAAGTGCATAATGTTCCCTCAGCGCTCACAACAAGCAAACTCTGACAAAAGTCCCTCTACTTCTATTTGAGGTGAAAATGATGAACCAGACACCTTATCGATGGCAACAGCTCATGGTCCTCCTGGAATCAGAAGTTTTTTTGACTCAATGGAGGAACTTAGTCAGATGCATACACAGCTCGAGCAAGACATTCAACTGGTTCACCGCTGCTCACAGGCAATGTGTATTGGAAGAGATTTCTGAATGTTCTTCGCCCAGCATACACCCCTCCAACCAGAAATGCTTTATCTACTCATTTGCTGGATGCGGAGTTCAACAGAGTTCAAGTGAAGGTCAAGCAAATCATAGAGAAAGCAATCATCTCTGATGGGTGGTCAAATGTTCGTGGGCAAGGAATAATTAACTACACCTCCACCCCTCAACCAGTATTCTACAAGAGCACAGACACAGAACGGTGACCCGTTCCTGTAGGTTCATGCTCTACAACATTCGCAGAGTACGACCCTGCCTCACGCAGGAAGCGGCGCAGGTCCTAATCCAGGCACTTGTCATCTCCCGTCTGGATTACTGCAACTCGCTGTTGGCTGGGCTCCCTGCCTGTGCCATTAAACCCCTACAACTCATCCAGAACGCCGCAGCCCGTCTGGTGTTCAACTTTCCCAAGTTCTCTCACGTCACCCCGCTCCTCCGCTCTCTCCACTGGCTTCCAGTTGAAGCTCGCATCCGCTACAAGACCATGGTGCTTGCCTACGGAGCTGTGAGGGGAACGGCACCTCCGTACCTTCAGGCTCTGATCAGGCCCTACACCCAAACAAGGGCACTGCGTTCATCCACCTCTGGCCTGCTCGCCTCCCTACCTCTGAGGAAGTACAGTTCCCGCTCAGCCCAGTCAAAACTGTTCGCTGCTCTGGCACCCCAATGGTGGAACAAACTCCCTCACGACGCCAGGTCAGCGGAGTCAATCACCACCTTCCGGAGACACCTGAAACCCCACCTCTTAAAGGAATACCTAGGATAGGATAAAGTAATCCTTCTAACCCCCCCCCCCCCTTAAAAGAGTTAGATGCACTATTGTAAAGTGGTTGTTCCACTGGATATCATAAGGTGAATGCACCAATTTGTAAGTCGCTCTGGATAAGAGCGTCTGCTAAATGACTTAAATGTAAATGTACACAAGGGACAACAGACACACCGGTCTCTACATTGCAGATGAGCTGAAGGCAGTCATCAATGACCTTGGACCATAGAAGGTATTTGCACTGGTGACAGACAATGCTGCTAACATGAAGGCTGCTTGGTCAAAATTGGAGGAGTCCTACCCTCACCTACCCTCACATCACGCCCATTGGCTGTGCTGCTCATGCATTGAATCTGCTCCTCAAGGACATCATGGCACTGAAAACAATGGATACACTCCACAAATCTAACCATTTCCTTGGCTCTCTTGTAAAGGGTCTTCAAGTTATAGCACCAATCTACCTCATCAAGCAAAGTGAGAAGAATAAGAGCACCGCATTGAAGCTGCCCAGCAACACTCATTGGGGTGGTGTTGTCATCATATTTGACAGTCTCCTGGAGGGGAAGGAGTCTCCAAGAAATGGCCATATCAGTCTGCCGATATGGACAGCCGCATCAAGAGGATCCTCCTGGATGATGTATTTTGGGAGAGAGTGGTAAGCAGCCTGATATTCCTGAAACCTATAGCAGTAGCCATTGCATAGATTGAGGGAGACAATGCCATCCTGTCTGATGTTCAGACTGCTTGCAGATGTAAGAGAAGAAATCCATACTGCCCTGCCCACTTCATTGTTGCTCCAAGCAGAGGAAGCTGCAGTTCTGAAATACATCAAAAAGTGTGTAGACTTCTGCCTGCAGCCCATACACGCCGCAGCGTATATGTTGGACCCCAAGTATGCTGGCAAGAGCATCCTGTCTGGTGCAGAGATCAACAAGGCCTATAGTGTCATCACTACCGTATCTCACCACCTTGGCCTGGATGAGGGCAAGGTTCTTGGCAGTCTGGCAAAGTACGCTTCCAAGCAAGGGCTTTGGGATGGAGATGCAATATGGCAGTTGTGCCAACATATCTCATGAGCCAACTGGTGGAAGGGACTTTGTGGATCTGAGGCTCTTTCCCCTGTTGCCTCCATCTTCCAAATCCCACCAACATCAGCCGCCTCAGAGGGCAACTGGTCCTTGTTTGGGAACACACACCAAAGCACGCAACTGGCTGACCAATACAAGGGTAGAGAAATTGGTGGCCATCCGGGCAAATTTGAGTCTTTTTGCGCCTGACAACAAGCTATCCTCAACAAGGTAGGAAAGTGACTGAAGATTAGGCCTCAGAGTCTGATGTTAAAGAATTGGACATTGAGGAGGTCCAGGGAGAAGACATGAAGCCTGAGAGGAAGACAACCAAAGCATTAGTTTCTAGACTATCATTTTACAGATGTATGTTAAACATTTTTTGGTAGATGCGATGGGTCATTCAATATTCCCTGTTGTTCAAAGAAATCATCCCATGTGAAGTGACTCTTCAACTAATTTAAAGTAAAGTTTGTAACTAAATGTTTTTATTTCTATTGGAAGGATGTAATCATTTCCAATTATGTCTACTTATGATAAGGTAAAATATTTATGTTTCTGTATGGTAAATATATCCAGTGCAAAAAACATCTACAGTTAAATGGTATTAATATTAATTTGCTTATATTCCCACGGAAAGTTTCCACCTCACAATTATCCCCAAAATGTGCAACCCTAGACGTGGATCAGAAAACCAGTTAGTATCTGGTGTAACCACCATTTGCCTCGCACTTCTCCTTCGTAATGAGTTGATTGTGGAATGTTGTCCCACTCCTCTTCAATGGCTGTGCGAAGTTGCTGGATATTGGCAGAAACTGGAACATGCTGTCTTACTGAGCATCCCAAACATGCTCAATGGGTGACATGTCTGAGTATGCAGGCCACTGACATTTTCATCTATCAGGAATTGTGTACAGGTCCTTTCAACATGTTTCATCTGCCCGGTACAGTTGAAACCGGGATGGATTCATCCATGAAGAGCACACTTCTCCAGTGTGTTAGTTGCCATCGAAGTTGAGCATTTGCCCATTGAAGTTGGCTATGATGCCGAACTGCAGTCAGGTCAAGACCATGGTGAGGACGACGAGCACGGAGATGAGCTTCCCCGAGACAGTTTCTGACTGTTTGTGCAGAAATGATTTGGTTGTGCAAACCCAGTTTCCTTAGCTGTGTCTGGCTGGTGTCAGACGATCCCGCAGGGGAAGAAGCCGGAGGTGGAGTTCCTGGGCTGGTATGGTTACACGTGTTGTGAGGCTGGTTGGACGTACAGCCAAATTCTCTGGTACAGAAAGGAACATTCAGTTCTCTGGCAACCGCTCTGGTGGACATTCCTGCAGTCAGCGTGCCAATTGCACGCTCCCTAAACTTGAGACGTCTGTGGCGTTGTGTGACAAACTGCTCATTTTTAAAGTGGCCTGTGTAATGATCATGTGTGTGATGATCATGCTGTTTAATTAGCTTATTGATAAGCCACACCTGTCAGGTGGATGGATTATCTTGGCAAAGGAGAAATGCTCACTAACAGGGATGTAGACACATTTCTGGGGCCTTTTTATTTTAGCTCATGAAACATGGGACCAACACTTTACATGTTTTATATCTTTGTTCAGTATATCATCATGAGTCATATAATGCCTGATAAGAGCACAATCAGGAAAACCAACACTTTGTATTTTCTTAAATTAACACAAAAATAAAGTGCAATATGGGTTTGAAATCAATATGTAAACATGGCTGACATTGCATAGGCCTATGCTATAAGGTTCTCTTACAAAGAGAGAAATATGCACTTGTGTGACTCATAAAGGGGGCGTGTCTGTAGCACGTACTTCTCATTTCACCCTCCGGGGTAATGTGATGGGCTGTCACTTAAGAAGCCCTGGAGGTCCATCCACCTGTAATTAGCACAACACCTGGTGTGTTGGCCAATTCATTGACAACTTCTGCTTTAGCTTGCTTATAGAGCGGGTACTGCTTGTTTGCTGAAGTCAGTGTGAGAGAGCGAAGTTCGTAACGTGGCACGAGCACTTTCACAAGGTGCTGAAACCCCCTATTCTTCTCAAGCACCGAGAATGGGCACATATCCGCGGCTATAAACATACCTATCGCTCTCGTAATTTTCTTAGGCCCGATCAGAATCGGCTGCGAAGGGCTGCTTGATTGCAGAGGGGAGGCGTAGTTATTTTTTGCTCTGGTGCAAGGAATACTGGGGTGATAGGCTCTACTTGTTTTAGCGGAATAGCCAGAAGAGAGATTCTGCTCCGATTTTCCTCGAGGCATACAACAGTGTAGGCAGCCTATAGGCCTACTGTGTTACATCTATTATTTATTCATTCAGGTTCAAACTGAGATCCCAAAACGGTTTTGTATGAATGCGTGTACCGTTACACCCCTACAATCTGTAGATCATGTCATTTTATCTTCTTTGTACGCAGCCTCTAATCTTTTAAATACAGTATTTACCCACTTTCTCTCACTCTCTTTTTCTACCCAACCATCTTTCCTCCCTTGCTACATCCATCCCTCATCCCCCCTCCTCCCTCAATCCCTCCCTCACCTATCAGTACGTTTATCATCGAGAAGCAGCCGCCCCAGGTGCTGAAGACCCAGACTAAGTTTGCGGCTACTGTGCGCCTACTGGTGGGCGGGAAGCTCAACGTGCACATGAACCCCCCGCAGGTCAAAGCAGTCATCGTCAGCGAGCAGCAGGCCAAGGCCCTTCTCAAGAATGAGAGCACCCGCAAGTGAGACGCCACACACACCCTCTGACAGGCATACACACTTAGACACACACAGGGCCGTAGCCAGGGTCTGAGTTTTGGTGAGGTCCGGATGGGGGTGGGGAGAAATATTTGCAGTTTTTTAAAGCTTATTTCCTGCAATTTTACACTTTGCCATGACTTATGCCATGTTAATATATCTGAGAGTGACAAGAAATTGTGCACTGCATGCCCGGTCTATAATTCAGCCATGATTACCTCAAGTGTAGATAGCTGGCTAGCTAGACGACCTAGACTAATTTACCAATTACATTTTTTAAAGTGATTTGTTTAGAATCGCGCCGCAATGGATAGCTGCCGTTTTACGGTCTCCTGACCAATTCTGCTTTCTTTTTTTTTTGCACTGATCTTAACTTTTTTTGTACATAATGTTTCCGCCGTTGTTTCCTATGACCGAAAAGACCTGGACATCAGAACATCGATCACTAACCTCGATTTGCATCACAGGAGGTTGGATTATTAGGAACACCTGCTTTTTCCTGTACACACTGACTAGGTGAATCAAGGTGAAAGCTGTCATACCTTTATGGATGTCGCCTGTTAAAAACCACTTCAGTCAGTGTAGACCGGTTAAAGAAGGATTTTTAAGCCTTGAGACATCGTTTATTCATGTGCCATTCAGAGGGTGAATGGGCAAGACAAAATATTTAAGTGCCTTTGAACGGGGTATGGTAGTAGGTGCACCGTTTTGAGTGTGTTAAGAACTCCAACGCTGCTGGGTTTTTCACACTCAATGAACCTGATTGTGGAAAATGTATGCTCAGTTTGTTGTGCACGGTATTGCGGTACCGCGAGCAACATTTTAGCAACAGACTTATGTGCTAGCTGTCTAGTCTGTGTATTATAAATGTGCAATGAGCATAAAATAGATGCATAAGGAATTGGCAAATCGTTCTCATTCTGAGAAATTGCATCTTATCCAGGTAGGCCATTTGATTTCAACATCTAAACAAAGTGAACTATCTATCGTTCAAACAGTTGGAGACAGACAGGAGGGTGTATTCATAACAGTTCAACTGTTCTACCTTGTTAGCAAAGCAAATAGATCCAAGTTGGCTACACTTTAAATATAAAGATTAGCTGGCTACTCACTGGCACTGGGCTTGTGCTTGAGAGATTGTTTGAGACCTTTGTTAACTTTCTATAATGCCTGCTACCAGAGTTGGTCATTATTGTTGGATGTGCATTGTACATGGATGGTTCTGGTTAGATTTTTAACAAAAAGGGCGTATTCATAGACATGAAAGCCAGATCAGTGAATATTGCAAAAAAGCAGGTTAAACTATTTTGATTAAATTAACTTATTTGTGGGTCTTATGGTTGAAGGATTATATTTACTCTAGGTATAATTTTACAAGCCCTGAATTCATGAATCATTCCTGGATGTTTGAAATGCAGTGTATTGACCTTTTTTTAATTGTCCAACAAAAACAGCTGGTGTCTCTTTACCACCGCTAACCGATGCTGGCACTAAGACCACACTCAACGAGCTGTATAGGGCCAGAAGCAAACAGGAAAATGCTCATCCAGACGCGGCACTCCTTCTAGCATGTCACCTGTGCAACTAGAGGATACAAAAGTCCATTGCCTTTACTCATTAGTCAGTGTGGAGCTGCTGGACGAATGACAAGTCAGTTTGTTTGTCTTGTGTAGGTAGTTAGCTAGCTGGCTATGCGATCATTTGATACATAATACAGCACCCCCCCCCCCCACCTGCCCTGGGTGGATGAACAATGTGGACTGCGGTGTGAGGGGTTGAGAGATGCCCGCCTCATAGAGGACTATTTCTGACTACTGCCGAGGTATGGTGGTCTTTCTGGTGTTTATAGCTACCAAAGCATCACCTAGATGGGTGCTACACTTAGGTAGTGGACTATCCAGCCTACCTACAGAGGAGGAGGAGGAGGAGTCAACTAACAAGGTGCTTGATGAAGAGCTACAACCCTGTCTAAGTAACTGAATGATGCTGTTCCCTTGCTGTGCCATCAAAGCTCCTTCCGCTTAAGCTAATGCCAAGCCTTTCTGAATAACTTATCAGAAGTTGTGGAAGACCATCGCTCAAGACCTGCCAGATCTCTACATTTGTTTTGTTTGTTTTTACAGCGTCTTTGAGATTCTCTTTTGTAATGAAAAGCACTATATAAAATAAATGTATTATTACACCACACAGAATCGGATACAAAGTACTCCCTCACCCTCCATTTGGCAAATCTGACCATAACTCTATCCTCCCGATTCCTGCTTACAAGCAAAAACTCAAACAGGAAGTACCAGTGACAAGCTCAATACGGAAGTTGTCCGATTTAAGCAGATGCTAAGCTACAGGACTGTTTTGCTAGCACAGACTTTAACATGTTCTGGGATTCAGCCAATGGAATTGGCATCATTAAGTGCATCGACGCCGTCGTCCCCACAGTGACCTTACGCACATATCCCAACCAGAAGCCAGGGATTACAGGCAACAGCCGCACTGAGCTAAAGGCTAGAGCTGCTGCTTTCAAGGAGCGGGATACTAATCCGGACACTTATAAGAAATCCCGCTACAACCTCCAAGCCATCAAACAGGCAAAGCATCACAACAGGACTAAGATCAAACCCTACTTCGCCGCCGCTGATGCTCGTTGGATGTAGCAGTGCTTGAAAACTATCATGGATTACAAAGGGAAACACAGCCACGTGCTGCCCTGTGATGCGAGCCTACCAGACGAGCTAAATGCTTTCAAAGCTCGCTTCGAGGCAAGCGACACTGAACCATGCATGAGAGAGCCAGCTGTTCCAAATGACTGATCACGCTCTCCGTAGCAGATGTAAGACTTTTTTAAACAGGTTAACATTTACAAGGTCGCAGGGCCAGGCGGAATATCAGGATGCGTACTCAGAGCATGCTCTGGAAAGTGTCTTCACTGACATTTACAACCTTTCTCTGACCCAGTCTGTAATACCTACATGTTTCAAGCAGACCACCATTGTCCCTATGCCCAACAACGCCAAGGTAACCTGTCTACATGACTATCGCCTCGTAGCACTCACATCTGTAGCCATGAAATGCTTTGAAGGCTGGTCATGGCTCACATCAAGGCCATCATCCCAGACACCCTGGACCCACTCCAATTCGCATACTTCCTCCACAGATGACACAATCTCTATTGCACTCCACACTGCCCACTCCCATCCTGACGAGCTCAGTGTTCAACATCTTAGTGCTCTCAACTCATCACTAAGCAAAGGACCCTGGGACTGAACACCTGACGGGCTGCCCCCAGGTGGTGAGGGTAGGCAACAACACATCCGACATGCTGACCCTCTAACACGGGGTGCATCAGGGGTGCGTGCTTAGTCCCCTCTTGCACCAGGGGTGCCAGGACAACTACCTCTCCCTCAATGTGAGCAAGACAAAGGAGCTGATCGTGGACTACAGGAAACGGAGGGCCGAGCACACCCCCATTCACATCGACGGGGCTGTAGTGGAGAGGGTTGAGAGCTTCATGTTCCTCGGTGTCCACATCACTAAGGATCTATCATGGTCCACACACACCAAGACAGCCGTGAAGAAGGCACGACAACGCCTCTTACCCCTCAGGAGGCTGAAAAGATTTGGCATGGGCCCTCAAAAGTTCTACAGCTGCACCATTGAGAGCATCTTGACTGGCTTCATCACCGCTTGGTATGGCAAATGCTTGGCATCCGACCGTAAGATGCTACAGAGGGTACACCAGGTGGTGTCAGAGGAAGGCCCTAGAAATTGTCAGAATCCAGCCACCCAAGTCAGACAGTTCTCACAGCAAGCGGTACCAATGCACCAAGTCTGGAACCAACAGAACCCTGAACAGTTTCTATCCCAAAGCCATAAGACTACTAAATAGTTAGTCCGGGTAGCTATTTGCTTAGTTAAATAGTTATCTGCATTGACCATTTGAGGGAACTTTTTTTTTACTCAAAACCGTAGCTGCAGCATATGTGATATCTATCAAATCCAATTTTGTCACGTGCTGAATAATACAGGTGTAGACCTTACCGTGAAATGCTTACTTACAAGCCCTTAACCACTGTATTTGTAGTAATATGTACATACAGTTGAAGTCGGAAGTTTACATACACCTTAGCCAAATACATTTAAACTCAGTTTTTCACAATTCCTGACATTTAATCCTAGTAAAATATTCCCTGTTTTAGGTCAGATAGGTTCACCACTTTATTTTAAGAATGTGAAATGTCAGAATAATAGTAGAGAGAATGGTTTATTTCAGCTTTTATTTCTTTCATCACATTCCCAGTGGGTCAGAAGTTTACATACACTCAATTAGTATTTGGTAGCATTGCCTCTAAATTGTTTAACTTGGGTCAAACGTTTCGGGTAGCCTTCCACAAGCTTCCCACAATAAGTTGGTTGAATTTTGGCCCATTCCTCCTGACAGAGCTGGTGTAACTGAGTCAGGTTTGTAGGCCTCCTTGCTCGCACACACCTTTTCAGGTCTGCCCACAAATGTTCTATAGGATTGAGGTCAGGGCTTTGTGATGGCCACTCCAATACCTTTACTTTGTTGTACTTAAGCCATTTTCCCACAACTTTGGAAGTATGCTTGGGGTCATTGTCCATTTGGAAGAACTTCCCTACTGATGTCTTGCGATGTTGCTTCAATATATTCACATAATTTTCCTACCTCATGATGCCATCTATTTTGTGAAGTTACCAGTCCCTTCTGCAGCAAAGCACCCCCACAACATGATGCTGCCACCCCCGTGCTTCACGGTTGGGATGGTGTTCTTTGGCTTGCAAGCCTCACCCTTTTTCCTCCAAACATAACGATGGTAAATATGGCTAAACGGTTCTATTTTTGTTTCATCAGACCAGAGGACATTTCTCCAGAAAGTACTATCTTTGTCCCCATGTGCAGTTGCAAATCGTAGCCTGGCTTTTTTATGGCGGTTTTGGAGCAGTGGCTTCTTCCTTGCTGAGCGGCCTTTCAGGTTATGTCGATATAGGACTCGTTTTACTGCGGATTTAGATACGTTTGTACCTGCTTCCCCCAGCATCTTCACAAGGTCCTTTGCTGTTGTTTTGGGATTGATTTGCACTTTTCGCACCAAAGTACGTTCATCTCTAGGAGACAGAACTTGTCTCCTTCCTGAGCGGTATGATGGCTGCGTGGTCCCATGGTGTTTATATTTGCATACTATTGTTTGTACAGATGAACGTGGTACTTTCAGGCATTTGGAAATTGCTCCCAAGGATGAACCAGACTTGTGGAGGTCTACAATTATATTTCTGAGGTCTTGGCTGATTTTCTTTTCTTTTTTCATGATGTCAAGCAAAGAGATACTGAGTTTGAAGGTAGGCCTTAAAATACATCCACAGGTACACCTATCCAATTGACTGAAATTATGTCAATTAGCCTATCAGAAGCTTCTAAAGCCATGACATGATTTTCTGGAATTTTCCAAGCTGTTTAAAGGCACAGTTAACTTAGTGTATGTAAACTTCTGACCCACTGGAATTGTGATACAGTGAATTATAATTGAAATAATCTGTCTGTAAACAATTGTTGGAAAAATTACTTGCCAAAACTATAGATTGTTAACAAGACATTTGTGGAGTGGTTGAAAAACGAGTTTTAATGACTCCAACCTAAGTGTATGTAAACTTCTGACTTCAACTGTATCTACCTCAGTTACCTTGTACCCCTGCACATCGACTCGATACTGGTACCCGTGTGTATATAGCCAAGTTATACTTGGTCATTGTGTATTAATTAATACTTTTTTTATTGTGTTATTACTTTTCTATTATTTCTCTTTTCTTTCTGCATTGTCAGGATGGGCTTGGAGGAAATAGGGACAAAAGTATCTATAAGCATTTCACTGTTAGTCTGCACCTGTTGTTTACAAATGTGACGTAGAAGATTTGATTTGATATAGGAGAAAAACTGCTAATGCACAACTAGACTTCGAAATTGCACCTTGTGTATTCAAACTTTCCAACAATAAGTTAAAAGCCCTGATTGAGTTCCTAAAAAAAATGGGGGGGGGGGGGTTTAACTGCGGTCCGGACCACGGTGTCTTCATTGTTGGCTACGGCCCAACACACACACACACACACAAAATGTGAAACTTCTACTCAGTCCAATTCTTGGGCCACTACTGTCACCCGCAACCAAAAGTTGACAAATATACACATTTGTACATAAACACACACGCACAACAGTTTGACAGATTTATTTCTCTGTCTGTGTTGCAGTGATAGCAGTGGAGAAATTCTCAACAACAACTGTGTGATGGAATACCACCGGACCACAGGAACCCTGAGTGCTCACTTCAGGAACATGGTGAGTTAGGATAAATAAGCACCGTCGCGCAGTTTATTTTAATGTCAAACATGTACGTGTGTATTAACCCTTTACACCGTTGGGAATTGGCCAGAAGAAATATGAAAAGCCTATGCATAAGCTTGGTAGCAATTGAAAGGGAACAATTTGGAGATTACGGGAGCATTATTAGACCAAAGTTGAAGATACAACCGTTCACCTGACACAAGACTGAATCCAAACATTACATGACACAAGACTGAATCCAAACATTACAGAGTTGATCTTATGTGCATTTTACATTTACTGTACTTTTTGCTGCATTTGTTGATAACAAAATCTGAAAATACATTCGGTAACATGATGAGAATATACCTGCAAAGTGTGGGGTAGGTGCAACATAAGACCAAAAAAATGACAAGAAGAGCTCCCCTATGTGCTGTTGAGGAACTAGAGCGAGCACACTTGTAGTTTTGTTTGGAACACAGCCCTGCATCACACAATTACTGTTTACGGTATATCCAAAAACGGGCCGTTTTATAAATCGCGATCTGAGGTGGGCATCATTTGAAAGCTTGTTTTATTGCCAACATGACCAGCTAAGTTCTAAAAATATTATCTTAGTGTTTGGGCTTTCACAGGGCAATTCGGGTAGAAATGAGTCGTGTGTGTGTTCCGCAGCTCATTTTCTTGACAACGGACAAACCGGTTCATTCTGTTCAGAACAACACAGGGTTGTGATGCCATGTCATCTTGTAACTGTACATCAGACACGGTGATCATAAACGTTGGAACTGTATGTGTTATGGGAAAGGGGAAGTACACATTTGGACTCAGGTGCTTGCCTTGCTTGTATGACATCACAAGCAGTGTTTAATATAATCCTCAATGTCTCATCTTTCACAATACATAGTCCTCTTAATTTAGTGTTTCCATCTCTCAAGACAACAAATGTGCAAAGGTTGTCCAATTTAGCAGGAGGGATGTTCGCAAGTTCTTGTTGCGAGCGGTGCTCAAGTTCAGAACGTCTGTCAGTCACAACCCATAAAGTGCTTTGAAGTGCAGAGCCTAAGTTTTACTGTACAGCCAGCCCGTTCCAATTTAGGGGCTTATCAGTGCCCAAATCGGCCATTTTCAACCTATAAACGGGTACGAGTGTAAAGGGTTGATACGCATGTGTGAATTGGAAATGTGTTTTTTTTTGCATATCCCAACTCCCCCTGAGACACCCTCGGAGAGCGGGGTCACGGCCTGGGTCTGCCCTTATCAACGGCGACTCTGGGGCTATTAGGTTTAAGTGCTTTGTTCAAGGGCATGTCGACAGATTTTTCACCTTGTCAGCTCGGGGATTCGTTACTGGCCCAACACTAACCGCTAGGTTAGAATGATTTATACTTATAAATACAATTACATTACTGATATATTGTAATTGGATTTAATTGGCATTTTACTCCAAAACCTTTTGTGGTTTTGCTAAAGTGTGGTATGTACATGTGGTCAAAATGTTAGCGTTTGTAGCATTTTTGTTGTTGTGGTCTCTCCTGTGCTGTGTAGTCCCTGAAGCGGATCAAACGGTCGGACCGTCGCGGGGCAGAGTCGGTCACAGAGGAGAAGTTCACTGTCATGTTTGAGTCTCAGTTCAGCGTGGGGGGCAACGAGCTGGTCTTCCACGTCAAGGTTACAGGAAAATCCACTTCTAGAAACACCAGAGCCCAGTTTGTCAAAACATTTCATCCAGATCAAAATAATCCTGTGTTGTGTTAAATTCTGTGTAGTCTGTGGTTGATGCCGTTTTTAAGACAAAGAGATGCGTATCTCTAACATACCTCATCATAATGCTATTACAAAGATCATGTTATATGTTACCATGATATTTGGTTGAAATATTGTCCGCGTCCTTCAATGAAAGAGGAACACAATTGAATGGGGCAACAGGATTGAGACAACACAGGATCATTTTGATCAGATTTGATGTCTTCCATTTCATTGACATCCATTCTGTAGTGAACTTTGAGTAGGATGACTTAAATTAGTCTAATTTAATCAATTAATGCAGTCAGTGTAACTTTTATTTTTTTTTAAATCCCCCCCCAGACATTATCTCTCCCCGTGGTGGTGATAGTACACGGTAGTCAAGACAACAATGCCACGGCAACGGTCCTGTGGGACAACGCTTTTGCAGAGCCGGTGAGTTTATTGGCCTTTTACTGGAAGACACTTTGTATTACACCCCTTTTGCGCGTCCCTTATCTGCCGCTGTAGTTTATCTAAGAGTTGAAAAAGCTCGGAACAACTCCTGTATATATCATTCTTATCTCTTTTTCTCTCTTTCCCTGATTTCACCCCCCCTTTCTTTTGCTGTTCCAACCCTCTTTTCCTCTCCCTCATACACACACTCTGCTTCCCGCCTCCATCCCCCCTCCCCCAGGGCAGGGTGCCGTTTATCGTTCCTGACAAGGTGCTGTGGCCGCAGCTGTGTGAAGCCCTAGACATGAAATACAAGGCAGAGATGCACAGTGCCCGCGGCCTCTGCGACGACAACCTGGTCTTCCTGGCCCAGAAGGCATTCAGCAGCGCCAGCATAAACCCAGAAGACTACCGCAACATGACCATGTCCTGGGCCCAGTTCAACCGGGTACGACCGTTTCTGATTAGACTTTTAGATTGTTTTACCACTGCACTGACTACTACTACCGCAACATGACCATGTCTTTGTCCCGGTTCAACTAGGTATGACCGTTTTTTTCTAACGACTACTTTTTACTGACTACCTCCACAACCTGACCATGTCCTGGCCCCAGTTCAAACATGTTCGACCGTTTCACCGCTGACTACTACTGCGACATGACCATTAAACCACTGGAATAGGGATGTTTCCACACAGACTTAAAGCTGGAATCCACGATGACGAAACGGCCACGTCCGTTTGCGGTATTACAACAAAAGTCATTTTACTGCAAACAACTTTTTTTTCCTTTTTTTTTTCTCTTGGTCTTCATTGCACACACGATTTTAAAGATCACTATGTATTGTGATTTAGTTGACCATTCTCAACAACGCTCCTCAGCTCGGCAACAATAACAGTGGTGGTGGGGGCGGCCAGGGACGCCATTTCACCCTACTGCGGATTCCATCTTTAAGACTTTAACAGCAATACCTGTGTCGAAATAGTATTTGTAATAGAAAGACAACCAATGGTATTGTGAACCCAGGTTTGATTATCTATGCTATCCACAGGAGAGTTTGCCAGGGAGGAACTTCACTTTCTGGCAGTGGTTTGACGGAGTCATGGAGCTCATGAAGAAACACCTGAAGCCCCACTGGAATGACGGGTGAGAGAGAGGAGTGCTTCAATTCAGAGCTTTTCCATTAGTGGCTGTGTGGCCAAATTCTCTGGACGCTTCTTCCCTATAGCTTAACAACCGTACCTTTTGCGCCCATGCGGGATTATCTACTTTACACAACAACAACAAAAAAGTACGTACCCGCTGCTCGCTCTGCTACCGCTTTCCCTTTCTCCTGTTCTCACTCACCCCGCACATGATCGGCCGTCTTTGTCTGGTGTACAAACTTTGACTGTAGAGTGCCTTTCTCTGTTGTAAGCTGTCTGTAATAAACGACAATCGAATTTACCGCCCACACACATTGTAACATCTGTGGGACGGGGCGGTTCAATTCGCTCGTGCAGCCTCAGCTTTTTCCATTAACCCTGTTATTAGACAATTGTTGATGAAAGGAAGGAGTTGAATAAGCAGCCTTTTGACCGTGCTCTTATTGTGAAAATGCGTCTTTAGAATTGTGCCATGAAATAGGGCAACGTGTGTGTGCTTGTTTTAGTTTTTTTTACATATTGTGTGAGTGCTTGCGTGCACGTTAACTTTCATACTGTGTGTGTGCGCGTGTACTGCGTACGCAAGTGTGTATGTTTACGTACTGCGTCTTCATGTTACGCAGGGCGATCTTGGGCTTTGTGAACAAACAGCAGGCCCAGGACATGCTGATGTCCAAGCCCAACGGGACCTTCCTGCTCCGCTTCAGTGACTCTGAGATCGGGGGCATCACCATCGCCTGGGTGGCAGAGAACCCTAACAAAGCAGGTACTGTACTCTACTAACCACCTAGGAGTAAGCAGAGTGTTTTCGGACCAAAACATGAGCCCATGCATGGTTGTCCACATCGTGTGATGGAGTGTAGGTAATGGAGGCAGGAAGAACGTTGCTGCCGATTTATTCAGTTGGTTGACAAACGGCTAACGTAACGTAGATGCATATGATCTTAATATGTGACTTGATGTAAACATTTTTAGCTGTAAAACTGTTGGAGCAATATGTAGAAATGGTTCCACCATTTCCAGGTTTCTAAAATGTTCATCAGATTCTTAGTTTGTGACAAAATAAGCGGTTCCCGAACTTTTCCCTTCCAGGGACCACCAAATTACCTTCAGAAGCTCTTGAGGAACCACCATTTGCATAGTCAGATTTTTGTATAATTTTTTTTTTACATAAAACATCTTGCCGGTCAAATTTGGTCCATGTTAGCAGTGAATGTAAAAATTAAAGGCTTATTGTTATAAACAATTTGCGTTGTGAAAACCACCTGCAGTAACCAGGTTGAAAACCACTGTAGAGAATCATTCTACCATCAAAACCGTTTTGAAATATGTTTCAATAACGAAAAATATACAGTACCAGTCAAGTTTGGACACACCTACTCATTCAAGGGTTTTTCTTTATTTGACCATTTTCCAAGTTGTAGAATAATCAAAGACATCAGAACTATGAAATAACACATATGGAATCATGTAGTAACCAAAAAAGTGTTAATCAAATCAAAATATATTTTAGTTTTTTCAAAGTAGCCACCCTTAGCCTTGTGTAGCGCTTTCCACACTCTTGGCATTCTCTCAACCAGCTTCACCTGGAATGCTTTTCAGACAGTCTTGAAGTTCTCACAAATGCTGAGCACTTGTTGGCTGCTTTTCCTTCACTCTGCAGTCCAACTCATTCCAAACCATCTCGATTGGGTTGTGGTTGGGCGATTGTGGAGGCCAGTTCATCTGATGCAGCACTCATCACTCTCCTTCTTGGTCAAACAGCCCTTACACAGCCTGGAGGTGTGTGGGCCATTGTCCTGTTGAAAAACAAGTTATAGTCCCTCTAAGCGCAAACCAGATGGGATGGCGTATTGCTGCAGAATGCTGTGGTAGCCATGCTGGTTAAGTGTGCCTTGAATTCTAAATAAATCACTGTCACCAGCAAAGCACCCCCACACTATCACACCACCTCCTCCATGCTTCACGGTGGCAACTACACATGCAGAGATCATCCGTTCACCAACTCTGCGTATCACAAAGGCAATTGAAACCAAAAATCTCAAATTTGTACTCATCAGACCAAGGACAGATTTCCACCGGTCTAATGTCCATTGCTCGTGTTTATTGGCCCAAGCATGTCTCTTCTTCTTATTGGTGTCCTTTAGTAGTGGTTTCTTTGCAGCAGTTTGACCATGAAGGCCTGATTCACAGTCTTCCCTGAAGAGTTGATGTTGAGATGTCTGTTACTTGAACTCTGTGAAGCATTTATTTGGGCTGCAATTTCTGAGGCTGGTATCTCTAATGAACTTATCCTCTGCAGCAGAGGTTACTCTGGGTCTTCCTTTCCTGTGGCGGTCGTCATGAGAGCCAGTTTCATCATAGCGCTTGATGGTTTTTGCGACTGCACTTGAAGAAACTTTCAAAGTTCTTGAAATTGAAATGTTGACTGACCATGTCATAAGTAATGATGTACTGTCGTTTCTCTTTGATTATTTGAGTTGTTCTTGCCATAATATGGACTTAGTCGTATTTGTTAAAAGACCATCTACTGTTACCCACCCCTACCTTGTCACAACACAACTGATTGGCTCAAACGCATTAAGAAGGAAAGAAATTCCACAATTACACATTCCACATGAACTTTTAACATGGCACCCCTGTTAATTGAAATGCAATCCAGGTGACTACCACATGAAGCTGGTTGAGAGAATGCCAAGAGTGTGCAAAACTGTCAAGGCAAAGGGTGGCTACTTAGAAGAATCTCAAATATTAAATATATTTTGATTTAACACTTTTGGTTACTACATGAATCCGTATGTGTTATTTCATAGTGTTGATGTCTTCACTGTCTGGTCGTACACAAAGCTACTTAATGGACTTTTTAGATGTTCTCTGTCGCCTTAGTCCAGGTCTCTCCCTCAAACAAATTTGATGTCAATTTAGCCAGATTAGGCTCATTGAGGTTGAAAGGATATTTTTCTATGATCTTGTTCTCCAGGGGAGAGGCTGGTGTGGAACCTCATGCCGTACACCACCAAAGACTTTTCCATCCGCTCACTAGCCGACCGCATCAGTGACCTCAACCACCTCATGTTCCTCTATCCCGACCGGCCCAAGGACGAGGTGTTCTCCAAGTACTACACCCCTCCCCTCTGTACGTACCCTCCTCCTCATCCTTCACCTTAACTTTATTTTTGTTTCTAAAATAAGTTGTCTCAAATTTGGCTGTTCTCATTTTCTCTCAGCAAAAGCAGTGGATGGCTACGTCAAACCACAGATCAAGCAGGTTGTGCCAGAGTATGTATATTGTCGTGCATATAACAATTTCTTACTATTTCTAAACCCACACACTGAATTGATAATACCCCATTCCAAATCTGGCGCTAGCCTCTATCCTATCAAATGGCGATTTGTAATTAAAATTACTTTTCTTTGTTTTTCTTTTGGTTTATGATAAAGACTCATGAAGCATTTCTAAGTTTTATATTCTTCAATAATCAATGGGTAAACGGCTTCCCAAATCCCAGACTGTAGCTTTAATGTGATTGTGCTTCCTGTCCTCCCTGTAGATTCACTACTCCCAACCCTGAGCCGTCCAGTGGGAACCCCACTTACATGGACCAGGCACCCTCCCCGTCAGTGGCTCACCCCATCAACTTTGCAATTTTCCCTCCCATGTAAGTACACTACAGATTGGAATGTATCAATGTACAGCAGTGACTAGTCATTAGATTACATGCAGTTCCCTCTAAGCTGCGTGCGTGCCCGGCTGCCCACCTCCCCCCACGACTGTCGCGCAGAAGAAATACCAGCCCACGCAGAGATGCGCAAGATTACTCCGTTAGTTTACACTATATATTTATATCAGCGTTTCCCTCTAATATGGGACTTGTGATTGAATCAACATATCACCAACCCTTTGAAAGCAACAAAACAAATCTAACTTTGCAAGATTGGGTCAGGGATTTTGTTGTAGGTCGAGCGGTATTTTCCCGTATCCCACCGTCGCTAGTGGGTGTGCTTATCAGATCAAAGTGCAGAGTCGAGTGTGCACATTTGTTGATATTTGCAAGTTATTAGCCCATAAATCTATAGATGTATATCTGTAGATATATTTAAAGGTGTGTATGTATAATTAAAAACTACAAATTTATGTTTTAAGTAGGAATTGGTTTGAAGCCGAAGAATAAAATAAATTCACATGAGCACCCAATGCGTATTTCACTCATGCGCTACCAAGGTTTTCCAGCACACAGCTTTGACCTACTACATTAGCTATGTTGGTCTATTTTACTTCCAACCATGTGTAGGCAGGTTGCTTAGGATTCAAACATTCTCAAACAGCCTAATTCATACTCTTCAGCGGCATAATGGACTTTACAGTGACCTGCTATTAAAATAATGTTTATCATTAGACTATAGTGTGCTACGAAACCTTGGCAGCGCATGGGTGAAGTACGCATGTGAATTTTCTTTCTTTTTCGGTTTCCAACCAATGCCTACTTATCATTTAAAGCTTTGTTTTTTTGTTTTTATTTTCCTTGCTTTTTACACCGCAAGTTGTTTATGCAACATTATTATACAACATTTATAATGCAGCACAACACAGAAATACTGTAAAGTGGAAAAAAAAAAAAACATTGACAAATGTCAACAGAAATAATGTAGTTAATTATAATTAGTATTAGAAATAATTAGTATTGCTTTAATATTAACAGCTGATTTTCCAGAGGGAAGCGAAAAAACAGAAACCTATATGGACTAAACTGGGAAACATTTCCCTGATCTCTTAACAAAACAATCGAGCAAGCTCCTGGAAAATACACAAATAATCAACATGTAGCCTAACTATTTACATTTATTGACTGTCAAATTAGTTGGCTCGGAGAGCAAGGCATGAAGTGGCACAAACTGCTCGGTGTTCTGCGCCAGCAGAGAGCCTGTGCTACTTCTCCCCCTGGCATCCTAGTCATCCACCTCGGTGGAAACGACTTGGGATGCACCCAAGGAGGCGGCAGATGTGCGGATTTAGAGGTGGTCAACCGATTGTTTCCCGGTACAAGTACGTGGGCAAGATCACTGGGGAAGCCAAGCCAGGGGCTTGTTACAACCTGTGTTGTGATAAATGCGTTGTTTGCTCTAACCTGTGAATTCATATGCCACTGGGATATATAGGCCTCAGGCCGAGACCATAAGAAGACAAGTCACACAGTGGCAGAATAACTCCAGCTACATGTTTGTTTCATCACAAAGCCAGAAAGCAACATTTGTCCGGTGTAGTCCACAAAGAACATTGCATGTAACAAACAGTTACTTGACTTTCAACATGGTCAAGCAAGTTAATTTTAATAAATCCTCTACAGGATCGGTGTCCCTCCCGCGGGACGGTTGAGCTAACGTAGGCTAATGTGGTTAGCATGAGGTTGTAAGTAACAAGAACATTTCCAAGGACATAGACATATCTGATATGGGCAGAAAGCTTAAATTCTTGTTAACTTCTCTGATCTACGGATACCGAATACGGGTTCACTTTCCTAAACAACCGCTGAATTGCAGGGCGCTAAATTCAAAAATATTCCTTAAAATATTTATAATCATGCAATCACAAGTGAAATATACCAAAACACAGTTTAGCTTGTTGTTAATCCACCTATGGTGTCAGATTTTGAAAATATATTTTACAGCGAAAGAAATCCAAGCTTTTGTGAGTGTAGCTTTCAATGCTAATCAGCTAGCCCCAAATTAGCATGGTCACGAAAGTCAGAAAAGCAATAAAATTAATCGCTTACCTTTGATCATCTTCGGGTGTTCCCACTCACGAGACTCCCAGTTACACAACAAATGTTCTTTTTGTTCGATAAATATGACTTTTATCACAAAAAAACGCCATTTGGGTTGCGTGTTATGATGAAAAATCAAAAGCCGTGTTCCGTTCGACAAATCCCAAAAAGTATCCGAAATGGTCGTAGAAACATTTAAAATGTTTTTTATAATCAAACCTCAGGTTGTCTTTAACAAACATAATCGATAATATTTCAACCGGAGCATAACCTATTCATTAAGAGAGACAAGGAAAATGGGGAGCCCCTCTCTCTCGCGCAGGAAATATTCGGAGGACACCTGACCTCTTTTGAAACATCTCGCTCATTTTTCAAAATAAAAGCCTGAAACTATGTCTAAAGCCTGGTCACAGCCTGAGGAAGCCGTTGGAAAAATAATCTGGTTGATACCCCTTTAAATGGAGGTTAGAGGGGAAAGGAAACAAAGATTTTTTATTTTTTTTTAAATATCACTTCTGGGTTAATTCTTCTCAGGATTTCCCTTGCAGAATAAATATTTTTCTCTCAGACAATATTTTGAGTTGAGTGTTTTCTATCCTAATCTGTAAATTATATGCATTTTCTACGATCTGGGCCAGAGAAAATTTCCGTTTACGTTGGGTACGTTATTTGAAGGGAAAAAAACAATTCTGACCCCTAGCGCTAATTAATCTAACTGCACTGTCCAATTTACAGTAGCTATTTATAGTGATAGAATACCTTGCTGTTGTTTGAGAAGTGCACAGTCATGAACCTAAAAATGTATTAATAAACCAATTAGGCACATTTGGGCTGTCTTATATAAGTTTGAACAGAAATGCAATGGTTAATTGAATCAGTCTAAAACTTTGCACAAACACTGCTGCCATTGTGTTTTCTTTTACCAGATCTAATGTTTTACATTTTCCTACATTCATTTCACATTTCCACAAACTTCAAAGTGTTTCCTTTCAAATGGTAGCAAGAATATGCATATCCTTGCTTCAGGTTCTGAGCTGCAGGCAGTTAGATTTGGGTATGTCATTTTAGGCGAAAATTGGGGGGGGAAAGGGGTTAAAAGGTTTGCTTCCAACATTTTCGGACTACTAAAACAGCTGTTGATTTAGAACCAGAGTTACCGCAAGTTGCAAAGAAAACAGGAGCTGCCTCCACTATTCCAACACCATTTCAACATCAAATCACCTATGCTTAGTCTAATAGAGTGACAACTTAAAAATACCAAAAGTTTTTGTCCAATCAACTATAAGCTAAATATGTTGTGGCTGTACATGGCACTGATTTCTGTGTGTGACTCACTACTTGTAGAGGAACGCCAGTACCATCCTCTTTCATGTTGCTGAAACGGTCTATGACTCCATCATATAGTACACACGTTTAGATTTTGTTGTCCTAGGCTACCTGGCTAAATTGCTTGATCGCTAGCCTAACTTCATTTCATGGGCAACTATGAGCCAGCATGTTAACATTAGCCTACTACATATTGAACTTCAATCATCTAAGGCCAGGTTTATGGCTAGATCAGAATCGTCATTATAATCATTAGCCGGTACGGAGAATTAAGTAAAACCACAAGTCCAAATCCCGATCTTCATCCATGGCTAATTTAGGAATTGGACGATTTTAGCCACTGGAGGACAACGACACAATGACATTTTACTTTTATTGTGATTGGTGTGAAATCAAAACTGTCTTCCCTTGACACTTAAAAAAATAAATAAATATGGTACTCCAGGACCATTCAAAGTTTAGCTCACTCAGTTTAGCTCAACACTGATTGACTATTATTTTCTTATCAAAGGAGGCCAAATGCTCGCTGGCTTCCCTTGCTATTGAATTCAATGCTATTGGGGGGGGGGGGTTCTAAGCTGACATGGAATTGTTTTAAGATAGCTAAATGATCCACAGTTTGACCATTTGATATAGAATTTTAGGAACCCTTTAGGTATAAAACGTATTTTGAGGGGATAAAATATAGAATTAGGCTTTTAGCCCATAGAAACACATTGAATAACACATTCATAAATGGCAAAAAAGTCAGTCAAAAAATAAATAATAAGGAACAAGGTTTTGAAGTGTTTGTCCTATATCTAGGAGATATGAGAGCTCAGGATATTATTATTTTTAAACATATTTAACCTCTTTTTGGGTAGGCACAACTGCCTCCATACTTCCATAAATTTTTTATAACCAGTACTGGTTACCTTCAGACAAGTCCCGTGACACTTGTGGGAGTCGTAGAGCAAAACATGAGTCTCCCCTTTCCATGGAGTGGTCATAGTAGTTTTCTTGGCTAAACCTTTCGGACGCTACAGATGTTTTCTTCTGAAGACCGATTTTCGGGATGTCTCATGGTCTGATAAACGCCTCCGTTGCTCGGCCACCTTCCACTGCAGAGGCGGAAGGCCCGCCATAGGCAGATGGGGTGGGTTGAGACGCAGCCCATGCAAAAACATATCTCAAGCTTAAATTGACGCATTTTGATGGGGATTTTTTTTAAATTTTACACCGGTCTGTAAATCGACTCCAGGTGTTTTAAAGAGACCTCTAATAATAGAAAATAAGCACACACCGTGCTTGCGTGTGCGCCCCGGTCAGTCTCTGTATGTGTTGGGACTGGGAGGGGGTGTCAAATCTATATACGAAAGAGAAATGTCGATCTCTCCTCCGAGAGGAGAACTCAGGACCTTTAGATCCCAGGGCAGTGATGTTAACCACTACACTACAAACCCTGACATGAAAGCATTATCTTGACACTATTTAAATGTAAAGTCTGGTGGTGACAGGAAGCTTTCATTGCACAGTGTTTTGTTGTTCGTTCACTCTGTACTGATTTTAAAACATTTATTTCTCTGGCTTGGTTAAAAAAAACTGTCTAAAACAGTTGCTGTATTGAAACCGGTAACATAGTTAACCAAGTTGGCAAGCGCAATGTTTTATACAGTACATTTTAGTACGTTACAGCCTTATTCTAAAATTGATCAAATAAAAAATCCTCATCAATCTACATACAATACTCCATAATGACAAAGTGAAAACAGGTTTTTAGAAATGTTTGCAAATGTATATATTTTTTTAAACGGTGACTTCCCGAGTGGCGCAGCATTCTAAGGCACTGATTAGTGCTAGATGCGTCACTACAGATCCCGGGCTGTGTCGGAGCTGGCCGCAAACAGGAAACCCATGAGGCGGCGGCAGAACAATTGGCCCAGCGTCGTCCGGGTTAGGGGAGGGTTTGGCCGGCTGGGATGTCCTTGTCCTCTAGCAACTCCTGGCGGCCGGGCTCATGCATGCTGGCTTCAGTTGCCAGCTGTAGGGTGTTTCCTTCCACACATTGGTGCGGCTGGCTTTCCGGGTTAAGCGAGCAGTGTGTGAAGAAGCAGTGCTACTTGGCGGGGTCTTGTTTCGGAGTACGCATGGTTCTCGACCTTCACCTCTCCCGAGTCCGCATGGGAGTTGCAGCGATGGGACAAGACTAACTACCAATTGGATATCACAAAAAGGGGGTAAAAAGTACATAAAAATATATATATATTAATAATTAAATAAACATTATTTACATAAGTATTCAGACCCTTTGCTATGAGACTCAAAATGTAGCTCCTGTTTCCATTGATCATCCTTGATGTTTCTACAACTTGATTGGAGTCCACCTGTGGTAAATTCAATTGATTGGACATGATTTGGAAAGGCACACACCTGTCTATGTAAGGTCCCACAGTTGACAGTGCATGTCAGAGCAAAAACCAAGTCATGCGGTTGAAGGACTTGTCCATAGAGCTACGAGACAAGATTGTGTCGAGGTACAGATCTGGGGAAGGGTACCAAAAAAATTGCTGCGAAATTGAATGTCCCAAAGAACACAGTGGCTTCCAACATTCTTAAATGGAAGAAGTTTGGAACCACCAAGAGACTTTGTGGCGCTGGCCGCCGAGCCAAACTGAGAAATCGGGGGGGGGGAGGGCATTGGTCAGGGAGGTGACCAAGAACCCGATGGTCACACTGATAGAGCTCCAGTGTTCCTCTGTGGAGATGGTTGTCCTTCTGGAACTTTCTCCCATCTCCGCAGCACTCCACCCATCAGGCCTTTATGGTAGAGTGGCCAGACAGAAGCTACCCCTCAGTAAAAGGCACATGACAGCCTGCTTGCAGTTTGCCAAAAGGCACCTAAAGGTCTCTCAGACCATGAGAAACAAGATTATCTGGTTTGATGAAACCAAGATTGAAGTCTTTGGCCTGAATGCCAAGCGTCACGTCTGGAGAAAACCAGGCACCATCACTACGGTGAAGCATGGTGGCGGCAGCATCATGCTGTGGGGATGTTTTTCAGCGGCAGGGACTGGGAGACTAGTTAGGATTGAGGCAAATATGAACGGTGCAAAGTACAGAGAGATCCTTGATGAAAACCTGCTCCAGAGCACTCAGGACCTCAGACTGGGGCGAAGGTTCACCTTTCAACAGGACAACGACCCTAAGCACACAGCCAAGACAACGCAGGAGTGGCTTCGAGACAAGTCTCAATGTCCTTGAGGGCCAGAGCCTGGACTTGAACCCAATCGAACATCTCTGGAGAGACCTGAAAATAGCTGTGCAGCGACTCTCCCCATTCAACCTGACAGAGCTTGAGGGGATCTGCAGAGAAGAATGGGAGAAACTCCCCAAATACAGGTGTGCCAAGCTTGTAGCGTCATACTCAAGGCTGTAATCACTGCCAAAGGTGCTTCAACAAAGTACTGAGTAATGGGCTTGAATATTTATGTAAATGTGATATTTCAGTTTTTCGCTTTGGCATTATGGGGTATTGTGTGTAGCTTGATGAAGGGTAAAAAACTATTGAATACATTTTAGAATAAGGCTGTAATGTAACAAAATGTGGAAAAAGTCTAAATGTTTGAATGCTTTCCGAATGCACTGTAAATAGCTATTTCCATGTGCAAATGTTATGGAATGCATTTGGTTTTACTGGTAGACCACTCTGCTAGGCCTACATTATGCTCAAATAGCCACAGTAGCCTATTTGGCCACTATATTAAACTAACCTCCGTGTTTACGGTAAACACACGCTGGAAGTTTCTCACAATGTTGAAGTTTCTGCTCACAAGACCTGAAATTGACTTTGAGACGATTATTGTAAATGTATTATTTAACAATTTGGATGATTTTATATCTATATTTGGTATCAATTTTATAATTTTTTTCTAATGCAAAATATATATATATATACACACCCACACATTACCAGTCAAAAGTTTGGACACACCTACTCACTCAAGGGTTTTTCTTTATTTGTACCATTTTCTACACTGTAGAATAATAGTGAAGACATCGGCTATGAAATAACACATATGGAATCATGTAGTAACCCAAAAAGTGTTAAACAAATCAAAATATATTTTAGGTTCTTCAAAGTAGCCACCCTTTGCCTTGACAGCTTTGCACACGCTTGGCATTCTCTCAACCAGTTTCACCTGGAATGCTTTTCCAACAGTCTTGAAGGAGTTCCCACACATGCTGAGCACTTATTGGCTGCTTTTCCTTCACTTTGCAGTCCAACTCATCCCAAACATCTCAGTTGGGTTGAAATCGGGTGATTGTGGAGGCCAGGTCATCAGAAGCTGGTTGAGAGAATTCCAAGTGTGCAAAGCTGTCAAGGCAACGGGTGGCTACTTTGAAGCATTACACAGAAACGCCAATATAAACCGTTATATTCTCTCTTGAAATCGGAAAAAGTCAGATGGGAATCAAAATCCCTACCCTTGGCTTTCAAGGCTAGCACACTACAAACTGTACCAGAAGCCCAGTCAATGCTTGCTTAGTCACGGGTTTCTTAATATGTTCGTTTTTCGGAAGGTTGCAACCTACAAAGCATTGCAGATTGAAATGCCCTTAAAAGAGCTGACGTGATTTTCTAGGGCTGGGAATTGCCAGGGACTTAACAATAAAATATTATCGCAGTACTGCGATGCCGATATGATAGGTTCTATATGTATCTCGATTCGATACTGCAATTTTGTCGAGTCGATATTCCAAACATTGCTTACATTGTCTGCTGCAGAGGGACAATAGAGAGCCATGACAAAACAAGTGTTGATCAGTCTTGGAGATACAGTAATGGGTTAAACTTGTTGGCTCACCTTTTTTTTTAAAGAGAACGAGATCTAATGATGAGAAATACTGCCTAGCAAATCAATACTTGGAGTCACAGTATCTATATAAAACCTGAACACAATTATATTGCGACACAATACTACCCTCAAATTCAACTCTGGACTTCAAATTGCATTTTTTCATTGTTCCTCTCTAATCAGGGACTGATTTAGATGTGGGACACCAGGTGGGTGCAATTAATTATCAGGGAGAACAGAAAACCATCAGGCTTCGGACCTCGTAGGGTAAGAGTTCAATACCACAGCCCTACTATATAGATTATTTCCCCCATCACTAATGATTCCTTTTCTCTACATGTCCGGCTTTTGGTACAGATATTCTATCAGATATCGCACAACGTTATGCCTTACTGACTGCGTTCTGTATGTCTCCCTTCCCACCCCAGCAGAAGTGACCCCATGATGGACGCAGATGGAGAGTTTGACCTGGAAGACACCATGGATGTGGCCCGACACGTGGAGGAGCTTCTGCGGCGGCCCATGGCCAACCAGTGGGACGGCCAACAGTCCTGAACTTTCACCTTTGACCCCTGACCCTGCACCCCAACAAGAGCAAGCACCCAGAAAACATCCAATGGTTTTGGTTCCATTGGTTTAATTTGTCTATTTTTGTCAATTCTCAAAGGTGAAATGTAATATTTGACAGTTCTTGGATTCTTCTCTGATCTTCTTGACGTGGCAATTGATTATTTAAAAGAAATAACTAATTGTACTTGAAGAAAAAGCACAGTAGAAAAGGTTTGTTTGGAAGTAAGTACTGAGAAAAATGTAGAAATGTGTGTTACTACAATATACAGCAATATTTTTACAAAAATGTTTAGCTATGCTGCTTATGGCCTTACTCTGAAAATGTTTAAAGAGCAGGAAGGCCTGCACACTGTTTTTATGCTCCCAATTCACAGCTTTATTGACCACGTTTCGATCCGAACAGGATCTTCGTCAGGTCAAACAGTGCTCACATCCGAAAATGTACACATTTCCCCTCACATGACCATGACTCATGGTGGGTGTGGAAACAATTCAATTAACTTTTCTTTTTCTCATAGTTAATCAGAGGTACATGTGGTCATAAAGGATTATATCCATACAAATAGGGCTGAGTTAACCTAGGCAACATTAAATAAAGATTACGTTGGCAATTGTTGGCATATGACCATTACGCACAGGAGGTGCGGTGGCCGTAGATATAATTACAGTGGCCTATTTCAAAAACCAACTTGTGTACCTCTAATAATTTAGATATCAATGAGATGGGCACATGTAGTAGTCTTAGAATATATAATATATACAAAATGACCAAGTGGAGACCTGGCCGGCAAGACAAATCGACGTAACATATTTATGTAAAAAATAGTCTATCAAACTCTTTGTTCATAGCTTTAGGAGACATGGTGGACAAACGGTGAATCCAATGCAAATCTCTTCTCAGTAATAGATTAACAGTACCCCCCCTCCCCTCCCCAGTAGCCTTAACATGTTCAATACCCGTGTATCTCAGAGAGCTGTTGTGACGAGCCTCCGCAAAACGTGCAGCCACAGTTTCTCTGATCAAGAGTCCTGATATTTCTCTTGTGTTCTATGTTTTCAGAGCTCGTTTTGTTTTTCCTACATGGCATAGACCACAAATGCACTTGATCAGGTATACCATATATATTTGTTGTATAACACGTGATACACTTAATCTTAATGGCCTTGCCTGTGATGGGTTGACTGAAAGTTGTGCGTTTGTTCTTAAAGTTACACTGGGTACATCGGCCACATCTGTAATTACTGTCCGGCACGTTATCTAGGAAGGTGCTACGTGGCATCGGTGGAAGGGATGGTTTGGGAGTGAGGCTAGGTCATGTTTTTCTAACAGTCCCGTGCGTCGTACAGCCAATCCTCTGGGTAATGGCAGGAAGTCTAGTGGTTAGAGCGTTGGGCCAGTGACCAAAAGGTTTACTCGATCGAATCTCCGCCCCGACGAGCTAAAAAAACTGTCGTTATGCTCCTGAGCAAGGCGGGTTACGCTGTTCCCCAGGCTCCGAAGACGTGGATGTCGATTTTAAGTGCGATTTTTAAATGCGGTAGACACGTTTCAGTTGAAGGCATTCAGTTGTACAACTGACTAGGTGTCCCCCTTTCCCTGTTTGACGCGTTCATCCAGATAGTGCACTTGATTGTACTACAGATCATGGGTGATAGGGAGGCTCTTTCTCAGGGAAAGGTACCTTTACTCTTCAGGTTGGTATCGTCAAAGAGAGGTGCTACAGTCAAAGTACACGGCATTTCTTGAAATGCTCAGTGCTGCATTTGTTTCTGTTGGTTTGGAATGTAACAATTAAGTGATTTGAATCTTGCGTCTCTACACCGTTAAATTCAACATCAACGTAACAAAATTGGCATTCAGAATTAATTAAAATGTTTGAAGTGAATTCCACCATTGAGTATTTGAAATACGATAGTACAGTATTTTGACCTTTTGCATCCTCAAAATGGGGCCCTTGGTTTGAAACGCCATGTGCTCTGTACATTCTGCCTCACATTACATGCATAATACATCTTACAGTACAGTATCTTCTGCCTTTGAATGCCAAGTTTACTAGCCTTAATTCAAACTCTTGCTTCTTATTACACTGAACTAGTTTCACTTAGTGTATCAGTTTATTTTTCTAAACAAATTAACTGGTAACTTAACTATTGAATTGCTACTCAAATTCATTAGACTACATTAGAAACTCAGCGATAACCAATGACCTGCTCTCTTTTTTTCTTGATTAATTTAGTATGAATTAAAAACAAAAAATGTACCTTTTGCCCAGATCGTACCTTGTTGTTTAAGACGTTAACGTCAAGTGTTACCCATTCGCTAAAAATATCAATTTTGAATGGGCTGTGTGATCATGTATTGATATTGTTTTTTAACTGTATGCAATCATGTCCTTTGTTACCTATATTTGCAGGCACGCCACCCCTGTTCCTGACACTTAGCTACCCACCCTTTTATCTCAAGTACCACATACAGCTACTACCTTATTTGCCTATTCAGAAGTGCTTGCGCAGTGTCGAAGCTTTTCTCCTTCTCTTTCTGTGCCTTAAGACACTGACCACGATTGTGAAGTGGGAACACCAATGTCCAGGCAAGAGATTGTATTACCACATCCCTTTTAGTATGCTCTTCCTCGCCTTTACAGCACCGCGTTCAGCAGGGCATGGGCAACGTTGTGGAGGGTAGATTTTTTGTTTAAATACAGTGCCTTCAAAAGTATTCATCCCCCTTGGCGTTTTTCCTATTTTGTTGCATTACAACCTGTATTTTAAATGGATATTTATTTGAATTTCATTTAATTGACATACACAAAATAGTCCAAATTGGTGAAGTGATTTTTTTTTTAAAGAACTTTTAATTTAATTTTTTTTAAAGTGACGCGTCCATATATATATATATATGCTATGAAGCCCCGAAATAAAATCTGATGCAACCAATTACCTTCAGAAGTCACATAATTAGTTAGATTGCACACAGGTGGACTTTATTTAAGTGTCACATGATCTCGGTGTGTGTGTGTGTATATATACACCTGTTCTGAAAGGCCCCAGAGTCTGCAACACCACTAAGCAAGGGGCACCAGCAAGCAAGTGGCACCATGAAAACCAAAGAGCTCTCCAAACAGGTCAAGGACAAAGTTGTGGAGAAGTACAGATCAGGGATCGGTTATAAAGAAATTCATAAACTTTGAACATCCCAAAGAGCACCATTAAATCCATTATTAAAAAATTGAAAGAATATGGCACTACAACGAACCTGCCAAGAGAGGTCCACCCACCAAAACTCACAGACCAGGCAAGGAGGGCATTAATCAGAGAGGCAACAAAGATAACCCTGAAGGAGCTGCAAAGCTCCACAGCGGAGATTGGAGTATCTGTCCATTGGGCCACTTTAAGCCATACACTCCACAGAGCTGGGCTTTACGTGAGAGTGGCCAGAAAAATCAGCAAACGTTTGGTGTTAGCCAAAAGGCATGTGGGAGACTGCAAACATATGGAAGAAGGTACTCTGGTCAGATGAGACTAAAATTGAGCTTTTTGGCCATCAAGAAAAACGCTATGTCTGGCGCAAACCCAACACCTCGCTTCACCCCGAGAACACCATCCCCACAGTGAAGCATGGTGGTGGCAGCATCATGCTGTGGAGATGTTTTTCATCGGCAGGGACTAGGAAACAGGTCAGAATTGAAGGAATAATGGATGGTGCTAAATACAGGGAAATTCTTGAGGGAAACCTGTTTCGGTCTTCCAGAGATTTGAGACTGGGACAGATGTCCACCTTCCAGCAGGACAATGACCCCCGGCATACGCTAAAGCAACACTCAAGTGGTTTAATGGGAAACATTTAAATGTCTTGGAATGGCCTAGTCAAAGCCCAGACCTCAATCCAATTGAGAATCTGTGGTATGACTTAAAGATTGCTGTACACCAGCGGAACCCATCCATTTGCCTAGAAAAATGGGCAAAAATCCCAGTGGCTAGATGTGCCAAGCTTATAGAGACATAACAAAAGAGACTTGCAGCTGTAGTTGCTACAAAAGGTGGCTCTGCAAAGTATTGACTGGGGGGTGAATAGTTATGCTCGCTTAAGTTTTCTGTTTTTTTGTCTTATTTCTTGTTTCACAATAAAAAATATTTTGCATCTTCAAGGTGGTAGGATTGTTGTGTAAATCAAATGATACAAACCCCCCAAAAATCTATTTTAATTCCAGGTTGTAAGGGAACAAATAGGGAAAATGCCAAGGGGGGGGTGAATACTTTTGCAAGCCACTGTATGTTATGAAGAACACCCAAGCTTCTCTGACATGTTAGAATTAAGCAATAAGGCTCGGAGGGGGGGGGGGGGGGGGGTGTATATGGCCTATATACCACTGCTAAGTGCTGTTCTTATGTACGACGCAATGCGGAGTGCCTGGATACAGCCCTTAGCCTTGGTATATTGGCCATATACCACAAATCCCTGAGGTGCCTTATTGCTTTTATAAACTGGTTACCAATGTAATTAGAGAACTAAAAATGTTTTTTTCATACCCGTGGTATACGGTCTAATATGCCACGGCTGTATGCTATCAGCATTCAGGGCTCGAACCACCCATTTTATAATAAGGAATCACATGAATTCTGTTGACATTTCTGTCTGTGACGTTCCATGTTTGCCTACTGAACATAGCCCAGGTTTAAACCCGTATTACCCTCCCCATCGATCATAATTCACTACTATGTGGCTAGTCTCAGGAAAATATACTTTGATGTAGGGTTCATCCCAGAGAATTTGAGGTGACCACACCTTAGGCAGAGAAGAAATAGTGCCTACCTGTCTAAATTTACTGCATATATTCAGAGCTAGCTATTTTCTTGTGCTATTTTACCACCATAATGCTATTTTACTACCAATATGTGGCATGCAAATGTGTATGTGAATTAAAGTTTACTAACAGATGTAAAATGGGCAGAGTGTATATGAGCTTTTCCACTCACGACACCATTTGTTTTGCTGCTTTGCTTAAGTCTATTTTCTCAGCATTAGTTTTTTTCTTGTTCAAGTCGAGACGTATATGGGAAAGTACTGTACAAATTTTCTTTTTTTTATTTGTAATTCACCTGTATTTCTTAACTGTGTGGGTTTTAGTCTTGAATATCTGGGTTGTATTACTCAAAGCAGAACCAAGAAGTCAGAAAGCTAACTTTGATTAACAAAGAAATAACAATTTTCTGGTTAATGTAAATTTCACTGTGGGTTCTTGAAAATCATTGCCATTATACCATACCTTTTGGGGAAAAAGGTATTTGTGCAACCAGAGATTAAATACTTTCAATGGAGAAACATTATTTTTAAGTGTATGCTTAATCTGTTTCTTGGAAACCGGCCCATAGAGTATTTCCAGGTGCATGGAATAAACTGTATACAGTATAAAATGAAAAACTCCCAGCACATAATTTTGAATACTCCACAAACAAGATATACCTTAAAATTCAGTTGATGAACATTGATCCTGCTTTGTGAAATGGATTTTAAACTGTCCTGTAATTTTATCTTCTTGTGTTTGCTTATAAATATAGTATAGTGCCCTGAGTTTTTCCCATGTAACAAGACCAGGAAAAATTCTGGGCCCTACATTGAAGTTGGGCAGGGGGGAAATAAAAGTTTTATAAATAATTTTAAATCAAGTTTGAGTGACAATTTTGTGTGTGTGAATATAATCTTTTTTTTTTAAATAAGAGATGTAGGTAACTAAACTCAACGAGGGAGTTGAGCGGCGACTAGTGTCGTCGGACTGGATCTCGGTCACATGAAATTAAGTGATCAAAAACTGATTTCAGCACCCAAAGAATAGCCATTAATTACACAGAACAGTGTTGTGTGTAATTGCAGGCTATTCTTTGGGTGCTGAAATCAGTATTTTCTTTATATAAACTGAGCTCTAGTCCGCCTACACTAGTCGCCGCTCAACTTCATTGTAAATCATGGAGTTGAATCAGCTATAAGGCACAATGCAAAGCAACCAGATCAACTCGTATAACCCTTTTCATAAGTGCAAGTGAAACTATGATTCTGAACTGAGCAGGCCTGCGGTGCACTGTTCTGTAAACCACATTGTGTATGCATTTATGTCAAATGTATTTGTTGTGAGAGCAAAATTGCAAGATTGTTGTAGTACTTTTATTGCATCAAATGGTGGTTTTATGCAACAGAATAAGGGGTTGTTAGAGCGCTCATCTGTGTGTGTTCTACTGAGGATGGGCCTCTGTGAGATTTACGATGTCTTTGGGTGATAACTCATACTCTGGAATGCAGTAATGTTTCTTTTCTATAGGGTACCAGGGAGCGATGACCCCAGGGCCAGATCTTGGTCTACACAAAGAGAACTGTTTTTACAGCAGATACTGTCTGCTGTGAGTTATAAGTATCTTTCATACAAATCTTAACCTTGTGACCCATTCCATACATCTCCTGTTCATCATGTTAACTGAAAGGGGTGTATCTTGGCTATAAAATACCTTTTGTACTTTGGTCTCGGGGCTCTCAAAAAAACATCTCAGGGTGATTCGTCGAGCAGCCATCATTATCGTAGAGCACTCAATCAATTCACTTTATATGTGCGTTGTATTGACCTGCTCCCTTATTAATAAGTAAATAAAGATTTAGTTTAAGTGTAACTCTGACTTGTGTGATAAGTTTGTCTCCTCCTCGATAAGTTTGTCGTCTCCTCGTTTGATTGTAAAGAAATTAACCACCACTTTCTGTACTGGTTTTCATGGATAATGGGACTTTGGTATAGTCTTTATAATGCAGGGAACATGGCACAGTCCAGAGGTTGAAGTATGTCACTGCTATAATGAATTGTTTTCTTGTATCTGAAACAACCATACTAAAATATTCTGAGACACTTTATACCTATATAACCATATAACCCTTATGTCTATGTAACTACATTAACACCTTACTATGTAATGAAATGGTACATGAGTTCGTGTCTGCGAGAATGTTTGGTGACGCAGGTTGTCTGCTCCACAGTGACAGCCTTCGTCTCTAAAGATTTCCTTTCAGTTCCTTTTTTGTTGTTGTTGCAGTTAACATTCACACAGATGGAAGCGTTCCATTTCTGCTTTCCATAGTATCATTTCTTCTCAGTGTTTATTTTTTTTTCATTTTGAGTGTTTTACTCTTATTTTAAAATTGACAATGGTGTCCTGGCAGGGACAATGTCAACAAACAGTAAATGTGATCTTTCTGAACAGATGAGTTTGAACTCTCCACCGAAGACTGTGGAGATTCTCATGGCCAGTATATCATCCTCCCCTGAAACCTCTCCCCCAAATCCAGTGCTGTTGCCATAACAATTGTGGTGTAAGACGACAGGGTATTGTCCTGTATAAGAATGGCCAGGTGACAGAGTGGGCTATGGGGGAAGAAGGATTCTGAATACCTAGGAGCTGGAGGCGGTAAATGTGTCTCTGAGGCTGAGAAACACGAAAGATTTCAACATAGCAGTGTACATAGGAGAAGAACACCGGGATGTTAATGACAAAGATGAAGAGAGTTCAGGAGACAGTTGGAGGAGAAGGGCAGACATGAAGTTTAGGAATGTGGAGGTGAAGGATAGAGAGATGGAGACAGAACTTTAAAGAGCTCATTGAAGCTCACTTAGTGTTGGAGAGTGGTCCAAAGTGGGGCTGGCCAGAGGACACTGGTAGGAGTGTTGGGCTGGGTCAGGAGGAACTCCTGAAGTTGGCTTCTCCACAATTGTAATGTGCTCTAACTGGTTAAAGTGCCTACTGAAATTATTCACACCCTTGCTGCGCAAGACAGCCCATGGTCTATGCATGCCACATTTCAGCTTTACACTGTAAAGGGGTTACGGTGAAATGTAAAGTAACTTTACTGGCAGCTGTTTTGATTTTGAGTTTGGCAGGCGTCTTAAGGAGTACAGAAGTACCTCATCCACTGATGGCGACGCTCTGGTGCCATATGGCTTGAACCCCGCCATGGCTGCTTTCAGCTGTATTTGTTATTTAACTGATATGAAGTAGTAAGTAAATCTTATCATGAAACTCAGGTGACTGATTGGAGTGGCAGCAGGTCTTATACCTGGTTGGCATTGTAGTTATTTTGATCCTTCTTGCCCCGTAGACAATGTAAGTCTAGAAGCCTTTGAAGTTGAACCAAAGGGTTAGTTAACCTATTGGGGCCGTACTTGTGAACTTTTGATTGGACCACACTGAGCAGATAATTACATCCGGTAACAAATTCCGTCTAGTTGGACTTGATCCAACACTGTTGCACTAAAGCATCCGTACCACAAGTCCACCAGCATTTTCTGATACTCAGATTAACAGCATCACAAGCAAAAATGTGTCTGGACAGTTAGTTCACAGTGATAAGATGCGTAGTTCTTGACACTTTACACCACTTGCGACAACAGTTTGAATCCTCCGGGGGGGGTCATTTTTTCTTTGACATGTGGACGTACATTGTGTTGAGAAGGTAGGTGCAGTCATCACCTTAAAAATGAAGATTAAGAATGAATTTCAGAAGGAGCTAGGCCTATGGCCTCCTTCAGCCTTCTTCACACTGCTACTAGGGTCTAATATTATCTTAGCATGTGAGGCTGCATGGATGTGTACACTTGCCTACATGTAAGTTATGCCTAAAACGTTTTGTGCTTTTTTTTATAATGATTAACCAAATAGTTAGGAAGTGGTCATCATTTCATGGACTCTGAAGGAAGACACCGCATGGAAAAAGTGGTAAGCAAGTTAGGTAAAATCAATTGATTTTCAAAGTCAAATGAATGTATAGGTTTCATGATGCTTGTGTCTAAACCAAAGAAGATTGTTTTATACATCAGTTGGTGTCTATAAGCTACAATATGACGAGATCCTAAACCTAGCATAAAAGTGATCCTTGTTGTGTGGGCTAATAGTCCAAATGTTTGCCTTGGAGTAAGTTGAGGCAATGGCCACCATATGTTTTATGTATGTTTTACGCATATGAACTCAAGATAGTATATTGAACAAAAATATAAACGCAACGTGCAACAATTTCAACGATTTTACTGAGTTACAGTTCATATAAGGAAATCAGTCAATTCAATAAATTCACTAGGCCCTAATCTATGAACACAATTAAATAATGAATGAAGCATACTATATACAGGGTCAATCAGTTACAGTACCATATTAAGTAAAAATCAATCAATCAAATGTATTTATAAAGCCCTTTTTACATCAGCAGATGTCACAAAGTGCTATACAGAAACCCAGCCTAAAACCCCAAACAGCAAGCAATGCAGATGTAGAAGCACGGTGGCTTGGAAAAACTCCTTAGAAAGGCAGGAACCTAGGAAGAAACCTAGAGAGGAACCAGGCTCTGAGGGGTGACCAGTCCTCTTCTAGCTGTGCCGGGTGAAGATTATAAGAGTACATGGCCATTTAAGGCCAGATTGTTCTTCAAGATGTTCAAACGTTCAGGTTCAAATAATAATCAGTGGTTGTAGAGGGTGCAACATGTCAGTAACTCAGGAGTAAATGTCAGTTGGCTTTCCATAGCCAAGCATTCAGAGTTCGAGACAGCAGGTGCGGTAGAAAGAGAGAGTCGAAAACAGCAGGTCCGGAATAAGATAGCAAGCACGTCCTGTGAACAGTTCAGGATTCCCTAGCCACAGGCAGAACAGTTGAAACTGAAGCAACAGCACGACCAGGTGGACTGGGGACAGCCAGGAGTTGTCAGGCCAGGTTGTTCTGAGGCATGATCCTAGGGCTCAGGTCCTTCAGGAGGGGAGGGAGAGAGAATTAGAGGGAGCATACTTAAATTCACAAAGGACACCAGATAAGACAGGAGAATTACACCAGATATAACAGACTGACCCTAGCCCCCCGGCACATAGACTATTGCAGCATAGATACTGCAGACTGAGACGGGTGGGTCGGGGGACACTGTGGCACCGTCCGACGATACCCCCAGATAGGGCCAACCAGGCAGGATATAACCCCACCCACTTCGCAAAAGCACAGCCCTCACACCACTAAAGGGATATTAACAGACCACCAACTTACTACCCTGAGACAAGGCTGAGTATAGCCCACGGAGATCTCCTCCACCGCACGAGCCCGAGGTGGCACAAAACCGAACAGGAAGATCACGTCTGTGACTCAACCCACTCATGTGATGCACCCCTCCTAGGGACGGCATGGAAGAGCACTAGTAAGCCAGTGACTCAGCACCCATAATAGGGTCAGAGGCAGAGAATCCCAGTGGAGAGAGGGGAGCCGGCCAGGCAGTGACAGCAAGGGCGGTTCGTTGCTTCAGTGCCTTGCCGTTCACCTTCGATCCCCTGGGCCAAACAATGCTGCTAGCTTTCGTGGCAATAAAGCTGTGTTTTTTATATTTCGGATCCAATTGGGTCCGATACAGACCCAACCCAATTTGGATCCGATTCTCCCTCATCTCTGACATATTTTGGTAGGATCTGGCAGTGGCGACCCATCATTCAAGGCAGCTGTTTTGAGCCCCACCTGTTAAGCCTGTTTTCAGGCAAGCTAGACAAGCAGTTATCATCATGAATCACATCTACAATCTACTGGCAAATCCTTTTTAATCCTTGTCATATGAAGATAAATTATAGATAAAACGTACCGCTGCTCATCGGCCATTGGACATAAACATTACACAACAAGTCGAGAAATCGCAAATTCAACAATGAGTGGTTTGGAAGGAATCAGTGGCTAACTGCAAGTGTTGCAAAGCAATCACTATTTTGCTTCCCCGTGCCTGCTATTCGGTGGAGAGGGTGTGTGGTTCAAGTCTGGGTTTAAAGATTTAAAACATCTGTCTGAAAGAGTCTCTTTTCCAAGCTTAAAAGGATCAACATTCAGCACCAACACCATGGGCCAGAAAAGGTTAAATACATTGCTCAAGCTGTTAATCCAGCATGACTTCTGCTGCGTTCAGGAAACTTGGAACTGGGAAATCTCAGACTTCAGTGAGTTCAAGACAATTGGGAACTCCGACTGGGAAAATACAAGCTCCGACTGGGAAAATAGGTTTTGAAAAGTCGGGAACTCGTGCCTCTTTCTGGAGCTCCGACCTGAAGATCACCAACGTCATGATTCAACATTGTTTTTTTCCGAGTTCCCAGTTGTCTTGAAAGCACCATAAATCCAGAGAATGCCAGATTTTGATGGAAACGTTTGATGACAAAATTTGCCCACAAGCAGGACCACCTTCCTGTTCAAGGGAGCACAGCACAACAACAGTGAGTCCAAAAATGTATTGTATGCTGCTGCATAAATGATGTAATATGCCAGGGAGATATGTATACTGTAGCTAAGAAAGTAATACAAAGTGTATGTTATGTAGTAAGCTGTTAGTAGTCCATGTGTCTCACCCTAATCATTTGATCCCCAGAACTTAGCCTACTGTTCTGACTTGGTGGTGCACATTTAGCCTATAGCCTGTTTTAAAGAAATGTCATCATCGAATATTGTAAGAGCTTTCTTTGTCTGCTTATATGCCCCCTTTTTTATCCTATGGTTCTGACTTGGTTTACAGGGAGAATACTGTAAGAACGGCCCATGTTCTGAATTATGTCATTGTACATTTTAAAAGTGCTGAACAAATAGTTATATTGACCATGTCCATCTTAGCTCGCTCGTTAATGTTTTCATCGAAATTACGGATCGCCTCTTATCCGCTCATCGTTCCCTTATGACATAGCTTGTACATCTCAATTGTTATATTATTATATTGCTCAATTGCTTATATAGGTCTATCTCATTAGTATCTTATTCATCATTTTAGGCAATGTTGGAATTATTTTATTGTTTTGCTTACTTTGTCTACTATAATTAGCTCATGTGCTTTTCTTGACAAGGAGGAGATACTACATAATGTTGTTGGGTCTGTAACCATGTTTGTCAGTGACAGTCTCTTCCCATTCAAATATTTGTTTTCAACAAAAAGTTCAGTAATAAACCCATGTAATTCCAGTTGATATTGCAAGGGTTATTGTGTTTGCACAATGCGCTATCTGTGCCTCGGTATATTGTACATAAAAGTGGATCCTCATGATTGTATTTTCCTTCCTTTTTAGACCACATAGGCCTAATAAAATACTTCAAATGGTAGGCTAACTGCGTCTCTCTCTCTCTTTCTCTGTGTGGTGGTTTAAAGAACAGTAAAGTTAAGGCCTCAACATCTTGCTGAGTTTATCTGAACTAACATCTCTCTGAATTTCTGTCGGTGTCCATTTTGAAAGTGCTGAACGAATAGGGCTACCTCGTCACAGCTAGTTTGCTTGTACTTGCTTTTACTTAGCGCTAAGTGTTAATTAATGCTATAAGAATAAACATTATGAACATTTACTGAACATAAATGTAATAATGTTTGTGTATGGTTCAAAAGTCAAAACTAATTTTGGCGTTCGTTATTATTGAAGGAGAAAGAAGTTCTTATCCACAAGGAGTCAGGAGTAACCACATTTGTTTAAGCAAGTCAGCCATGTCAGCTATGGTTTTATAAAAAGCAGGAAATGTGGCTGAATGAACTGTTTCGCTGCCAGACAAGGCTCCGCTGATAGCCAGGTGTAGCGGTGGTAAGGATTCACTCCATGGTGCTGAAAGGAAAGCTCTGCTGTTGGGCCAGCTTTATGTAGGCCCTAACAGTTTGTGGGCACTGTTATAGTGCAATTAATGCTGGCATGCATCTAAAAAAAGATATATGTTGATTGCACCACCAAGATTTACATGCTAAAATTGCCACTGGGATCTGGTATACCTCAGATCTAAATCGGATTGGTATTGATTTTGAGGGGAAAATGACTGGGTGCTGTCGGTCTCGGATGGGTATTTTACAGATCCAATTAGGTTCGGATCTCAATTTAGGGATCCGAAAAGACCTCTACCTCCAATTCCTATAATATTGTACGACCACTAATCCATTTGTAATCTAATGTAATATAACGTAACATATCATACTAAATGGGGTGGATCAAATTTACATCTCAAATGCTAGGCATTGCCCTGAGGCCAAGTTTCCTGCTGACACCATGGAGGAGGAGAATGTCAGGGCCCAGAAGTTCCTGCTGTGACTGCTGGGCTGGGGTCCGATGTCTCTCCAGGTGCCTCTGTCTCATCATTTAACATTCAAACAGCCATGTTCTTGACACCTAAAATCCAACCAACACAAATACTGCAAGCACTCGTTGAAAAGCAGCCTTAAGTAGTAAGACAGAGTAAGTGGAGAGACATTTGCTGCTGTTCAAATGTGGATTGGATTGGACTGTGACTGAAGGAGTGGAATTGTCTATGTTTGTATTTGCATGTCGTTTTCTCTGCCTTTTACCTGCAATGTATTGTTTTATTTTCTCGTTCACTACCCAGTACAGTAGGTGGCGGCAATACAGTTTATATGTTGTAGTCTGCCAATAAACTTCAAAGAAGAAGAAGAAGAATTAGCAGAGAGGAAGAGGCAAAGCGAGAGGGGTATACTCCGCCCAAAATTCGTCTGCACAAATAAGACCATGAAGTGAGGAATTTTTGTATGGAGGTCAACAAAAAATGTAATTACTAATTTGCTATGTGAGGCTTATTTGATCGAATATAAGTGTCGTAAATGTTAGGTTGTGTAATATTCATATGTGTAAACATATGTTGCGAATGCACTGATATACGTGGACGACCGTGGCATTTCGGCAACTTAAAAAAAAACTACTTTATATTGCAGTTGTGCCTGACATGCGTATCTGCCCTCTCATTGACTAGAATCACAGATAGTTTAGTTATACAATTCTTTGCTAGAATGGTCCCATGTGATCTCGCCTCCCTTCTATCTTTGACGAAATGTCCATTGTTAGTGGCCACTCGACCATCTTGTCTATATAATAGAACATCTTTGGTAACCGGTCGAAACAAGGAAGTGAAGTTCTTGCTTTAAAACATCTTGCAGAGTGAAGAATCCTCATGTTTTAAACTTAGTTAACGGACTGGACAATGTTTTTCCATTCGTTAAAGTTAACAAATTGACAGTTTTAACGTGAACGAAAACCTTTTATCTTATTTTGAAATGTTTTATGAGTTGATCAGTTCGATGGCTATATTAGTGCGCTCGAAATTGATTTGTTGTGCATTAGTCATTACAATTCTCTCCATTATTATAGCCACTGGACAAAGTCTTGGTAAGCTACATTATGAATATTTGAAGTGAACCATTGCTTTGACTACTGAACTGATAGCCTAGCGGTGATGTATGTGCGCTTCCATGGTGATAGCCCTTTTAAATATTGGTTCATTAAACTTCCCGTTCTTGGTGAAAAATAACTTCTTAGCCTATGTTCAGAAACAACTTAATGGAATATGAACAGCCTATTGCTATTTCTGACGAATGTAGATTGATCATGTTTATCGACTGATTGTTATGGATGTGTGTAGACCAACAGCGCTCTCGCGTGACCGATTCTGTGCTTTCCACCTTGTGTAACAGAGCTCTTCGGGATGCTGCGTCCTTTGCCCAGTGTGCTTGGAGTCCTGTCTTTGGGTGGAATGGCGCTGCTTTGGAGGGACATACGCTCGAAAGTGAAAGGAGAGAACCGGACTTTGAGCAGTCTGCTAAGCCAGTATTTTGCCGTGAAGGTTGTGGGTTGGCTGGGTAAGCGGCAAAGAGGGAAACAGGAAGCCGATACTCTGAATATACGGCAAGTTCAAGAGGAAACTCTTCTAAAGCGCCTGCGCAAGAACGCGGACACATGTTATGGAAAGCAGTATGATTTTAGCTCAATTAAAGGTAAACATTCCACGTTATTATAAGACACTTGCATAATAAGACACATTTGTTCACTTGGACAATATAGCCACCAATGACCATGCACGTTCTGCTCTCAGCATATTCGACCTCAGCAAAAGCTTGTGATGTAAGGTCATTATGCCAGTGATGTAACTTTTTGCTAAGTGATTGACTGCCTCTATGTTCTGATGACATGCTTGCGATAACTCACATCACATTTCCTCAAATTGCAATAAATTGTATGACGTAGGCTAGCCCAAGAATGTACTCTTTTAAAAGTAGTGTAGATGAGCCTACCATTACTAAAGCCTTTTCAGACTGTAAATCGGATTCAGTCTTTTACCATTACGTCTTGATGTTACCAAATTAAAATATTGAAACCAACCTGGCCAGATAGTACGATTTGCATCAATTCTGCCATCAACCAACCTGGCCAGATGGCAGAATTGATGCAAATCATACTATCTGGCCAGGTTGGTTGACGGCAGAACTGACGCAAAACGTACTATCAACCAACCTGGCCAGGTAGTATGATTTGCGTCAGTTCTGCAGTCACATTCTGCGATTGGTTTGCGAGACTGGTCAGCCGATTTAGGCTACGTCAACTGCAGCAGTGTATTTGATCTGTGCCAGCAGCTCAGAGAAGGCTGCATTTGCACCGCAATTCTGGGTATTCCTGCATCTGCCGGAACCCCTCTTTATACTTCTATTGGTCTATTTTTAACTTAGGACAGGTGTGAGGCAGGGGCGTTCAAGTACAGTAGGTGGCGTTAATGCACAACGTTGGATGCCAGCTGCGGATGAACCCCTCAGATGAAGAGGTGGGGCAACGGATACTGTCCATCGGTGTATGGCTAGCTAGCTGCCACCGTCCCTTCTTCAATGGTGTTCATCTGTGGCATCCAACGTTACATTATTGTGCATTAACGCCACCTACTGTACTAGAGCACCCCAGCGTCCCGCCTGTCCTAACTTGAAAATATACCCCGCCTGTCGGGCACTGTTTTCCTGCAGTTCTGTTAACTTCTTGACGCACAGATCCCGATTACGGGATCATTTTCGTAAACAACCGCTGAATTGCAGAGCGCCAAATTCAAAAATAATACTAAAAATATTTATAATCATGGAATCACAAGTGAAGTATACCAAAACACAGCTTAGCTTGTTGTTAATCCACCTATCGTGTCAGATTTTGAAAATATGCTTTACAGCGAAAGCAATCCAGGCGTTTGTGAGTGTATCAATCAATGCTAGAACAGCTATCCTTAAATTAGCTTGGTCACGAAAGTCAGAAAAGCAATGAAATTAATCGCTTACCTTTGATAATCTTCGGATGTTTGTACTCACGAGACTCACAGTTACACAATAAATGTTATTTTTGTTCGATAAAGATTCGTTCTATAACAAAAAAACGCCATTTGAGTTGCATGTTATGTTCAGAAAACCACAGGCTCGTTCCGGTCCTGAAAGGCAGAAGAAAATTCCAAAAAGTATCAGATTAAAAAATAATACAAAAAATATTTATAATCATGCAATCACAAGTGAAATATACCAAAACACAGCTTAGCTTGTTGTTAATCCACCTATCGTGTCAGATTTTGAAAACATGCTTTACAGCGAAAGCAATCCAAGCGTTTGTGAGTTTATCAATCACTAGACAAAACAGTAAGAACAGCTAGCCCCAAATTAGCATGGTCACGAAAGTCAGAAAAGCAATAAAATGAATCGCTTACCTTTGATAATCTTCGGATGTTTGCACTCACGAGACTCCCAGTTACACTATAAATGTTATTTTTGTTCGATAAATATTAGTTTTATAACCAAAACCCGCCATTTGGTTTGCGCATTATGTTCAGAAAACCACAGCCTCGTTCCGTTCCTGAAAGGCAGACGAAAATTCCAAAAAGTATCTGTAATGTTCGTAGAAACATGCAACGTTTTTTATAATCAATCCTCAGGTTGTTTTTAACATACATAATCGATAATATTTCAACCGGACGGTAACTTATTCAATAAAAGAGAGAAAGAAAATGTCGAGCTACCCCTCTCGCGCGCAGGAACTAATCAAAGGACACCTGACTCGTTTTGAAAGATTTCGCTCATTTTTCAAAATAAAAGCCTGAAACTATGTCTAAAGCCTGGTCACAGCCTGAGGAAGCCATTGGAAAAGGAATCTGATTGATACCCCTTTAAATGGAAGAGGGGCAGGCAATGAAACAGGGATAAAAAAATAAAAATAAACACCTCCGGGTTCAGTTTTGTTATACTCACAGACAATATTTTGACAGTTTTGGAAACTTTGGAGTGTTTTCTATCCTAATCTGTAAATGATATGCATATTCTACGATCTGGGCCTGAGAAATAGTCCGTTTACCTTGGGAACGTTATTTAAAAAATAAAATAAAGATTCTGCCCCCTAGCTGAAAGAAGTTATCAACGGTGAGAGAAGGTGTTTGGCAGGCTGTAGCAAAGGACACTGTGTTAGCTAAGCCAGCTAGTCCTAAGGAGGACTCCAGTTCACAGCAGGCAGGTGGCGGGACTGACTCCGTTTGTTAGCTAGCTAACTATCAAACTAGTTAGCACACAGTGTTGCACCAGCCTCCCGTCTGTTGTGCTAGCGGGAGGTGGGGGTGACTGGTAGGGTTGCACATTTTGGGGAATACTCAGAGGTGGAAACTTAACGGGAATATATGGGAATTAATGGAAATAAATGCACATGAATATGGCCAGTCTGTTTTATTGGCCAGTCTGAGATATGGCTCTTTTTTTTTGTACTACTAGAGACCAAGCGGTCTCGAGACCATGTATTGGGTGTCTCGGTCTTGTCTCTGTGTTGGATACATTTGTACTCGGTCTTTCGCGGACAGTGAGGATTCATAGTTTCTTGCCGAGACCATCTGGAGTAAAAAAAAACTCATAATTCTCAGCTTCCATTCCGTCAGCGCATAAAACCGATTCGCCAGGCCAAATATATACACTCCTTTCTTGAAACATTAATATTGTTAGCCGTTGATGTTACTCTTCAATAACACAGACCCCAAAGCAAATCAGGGGGAAGAAAATAGGTTTATTCAAAGAGGACAAATCATAGATGTTATGCTGAGAGGTAGATAGATGTTCATTCTCCAATGTCCTTAGTGATTCTCCTTCGAACAAAGGGACAGGATGTAGTTTTATAACCCAGCCCTAGCCTGTGGTTGATCAATTAGAATTCCTTGCAATACAACTGGGCCAATGGCCAAATAAGATGTATCCTATTTCAGGCTCAATGTATAACCAATTTGGACCAATGAGAACTTGCAATGTAGCTATGAGTACCTGAGTGAAACTCCTCCCATGTCTCTGACCCTTAGTACTCTGTTGACTTTTAGTCCTCTTGACCTTTAGTACTCTATTGACCTCTCGTCCTCTGTGTTGGGTATTGTCTTTAAAATATTCTTACACTCCCCCCCCCTAGACCATTTTAAAAAGAAATATACTTAAAATGTATTTTTAGAAAACAACATGAAAAAATAAACTGTATAAAAAACATTAGCAGTAAGCACAAAATCATTCACATGAAACACCTTGCATTTCTATGAAACACAAAGGGCATATATTACTTGCTGTTGCAATAAGAAATAGATTTCAAACAAAGTTATGGAAAATAAGTATTAACACGTGTGATACCACATCTGAGAGAGCATGGTTCGTTACAGCACCGAGGACAGTTACCACAGGCACATTGACCACAATCATAAGTATTGACCACAATCACAAGTATTAACACGCGTGGTGTGATGATGAAGACCCTTATGATCCCCACCACCATCTTGTGAACACCACAGACATCCATCTCCAAAAGGACACGGTTGATGACTCTTATGATATCCCCTATCACGTAACCATTTAGCAGACAAACATCGGGCAATAGCACACTAGATAACCTGGATGAGGATAAGAAAAACTCCCACTTGGAAGTATCATGCTCACCAAAAAAACTTCCCCATGTACCAAATTGTAGAAGACAACCACACGACTAGGCCTAAATCATCTGGATTGTAATCATGATATTTAGCGCACTCAGTCCGGATCTTTTGGATTATGTAAGTACAGCATTCAGCACAAATTACAGCACATGTACCCCCTTGTACAGACAGAAGATAGTCCAGGGCCAAACGATTTTGCATCGCCACAGTCCAGCAGTAATTAACTCAAGACTCTCAGCTGTACTATTAGCTAGGATTTCCAAAGAGTTTGCCATATTAATAACTTCCCCGTGCTATTTTTAGAAATACCAGAAGAGGGAAAAGCAATCGCAAAGAATCTCTCCGTTTCTGTAATCCCACGTTTTATGACGGTGTGAAAAAAGGAGAATTCACAGACTGTCTTACATGGGGTACGACATGTCCCAAATAACAAGACCCCAATAACACGACCCTAATAACACGACTTCGGTAACCAGCAATAGGCATAGGATCCACAGATAAAGTAAGTCCCATTAGGAGCTATCATACCATTGTTGATGATATTACCAAAGATATTGGCATAAAAAGTCATCATAGTGCCATTACTGAGAGTCAATTCAGCAGACATTAGACATTCCGCAACCTTAGCACCGTCACAGGCAGACAGGTCTGTTGTTTTGATCACACTTACTCTGTCCTACTTTGACAAACGCGTCCTGGTGCAGTTGAGACAAGTTCCAAGAGAGTGACCTATTCAAACACAACCACTCAACAGGGGTATGTGTAATAACTAGGCAAGGTGGTCGCTGATTAGTGTCATTGGTCATTTCAAATGAAGGAAGGTACCGATCACTCCAGGATGTCAGCTCCACCCCCAACTCATTCACATGTTTTTGAATGGGGACACATCCAGGAGTCTCAGGCCTCCTCCAGCACCTATCTACAGAACTAGGTACTCTCGCATGTTGATACTCAACATTCTCACCCCAATTAGTACCAATAATTGCCTTATACCAATTAACATCTTTCCAGATACCCAACATTTCACTCTGGTCAAAAGGAATATCCCCTAATGGAATAACTGTCCTTGATGTGAATGGAGCATATGTACAAACCCAACAAGTACTTTGGTTGACTACTGTGGCATAGTGTAGAGAAAGAGCTAGAAACGTATTGACCCCTGAGTGTCCCTCGTTCTGCTGATGCATCTCTGTGTTAGAAATAGAAACACCACCCACATCCTGTATTAGGAGGGAACTCACAAGGGAAATGATTTCAAACATTTTTCACTTGTCTGCAAGACGAGCAAATAAAATTGTCCTATTGTCAAGGTAATCATTCACCAAGTCCTTTAAAAGTGACCAGCTCTTCCACACTGGTATCAGTCTCACATAAATAACTATTATTATACTACTATTATTAGTTATTATTAATAATAACTATAATTATGTTCTGACAGTCTGCCGGTAGTGAGGAATTCTTCCGTTCTATTGGTTGGTAAGGACTTCTCTAAGGAACACTTCACCGGTGATCTTGTATCATTTCAAGTACAGTCCTTGGGCCAAGGAATATTGCTTCAGCTTCAGACCATAGATTCTCATTAACCTGTAAAGAAGCAAACAATAAACTGAAAGGAACATGTCCTGGTTTTCAAGAGAAATAGATGTTTCACATAAATTTCCCTAAGTAAGCATGTCCCGATTTTCAGGAAAACGTTGGACATTTCACCTAGATATCCCTAATATGATGACTGCGGAGTACAACATAGAAGTTTATCAGGTTCTGATCATCTTACTATGCTTCTTCTCCCGAGATTGGCCCCCGATTTGCTAATCAATCAGTTCTTTATTCGCCAGGCTCCGCTTTGTCATCAAAATGGACAACCTTGCAATGAGTGACATGTAGCCATTGTGATGTTCCCTAGACTTTTACTGCTGACCTCGTTATGAGCAAAACTTGATAAGGACCTTCTCATTTTGGCCCTAATGTGTGTTACATATTTTTTTACTATCACACACTGTCCTGGTACTACATCATGTCCCCCCTCGGGAGTTATTCCCCACGCTTATTTTACATGTCTGTCTGCTTCCCCTACTGCATTAGAGAGTTGTATGCAATAGTTAACCATTCATAAAGTGAACGTCTGCTTTCCTCAAATCTAACGTGCCTGTCACTATCACATTGTCCATTGTAGCAACTGCCCAGCCTGCCTTCCTCACACCGCCCTCCACCATACTTGAACTACATGTGTATAAGATAAACTCAGGGTTTTCCAACGGATGACTCTTCTTAGTAAACCCATCAGAGAGCTGATCCAAAACCAACTCACAACAGTCGTGTTCAAGTAATGTGGTATCTGGAGGAAGCGTCAGAGAAGCTGGATTACATGGTGTGTTACGTTGTATGATGATGTTAGGAGCCTCCAACACCGTCAACCATTTGCTGTGACCTGTGCAGCTCGATTCATTGTCGAGTATGAACAACATTTTGTCAGAATGTGTCTTTTCAGGTATACCCATGTCCAATAGATCTTTAATCACTACTTTAGTACCGTCCATGGCTTGCAAAACAATATAAGATATTGTTTTGTGCCAAGTGGGGCAACACCTGTCAAGCACCTGCATCAATCTTCATTGGACCAATTGAAATTGATAATGTTTCATATCTGTCTCCCCCACTCCTGTTGCTCTCATCTTCTTGCCCGTGTACTGACATACAGTGGGGAGAACAAGTATTTGATACACTGCCGATTTTGCAGGTTTTCCTACTTACAAAGCATGTAGAGGTCTGTCATTTTTATCATAGGTACACTTCAACTGTGAGAGACGGAATCTAAAACAAAAATCCAGAAAATCACATTGTATGATTTTTAAGTAATTAATTTGCATTTTATTGCATGACATAAGTATTTGATCACCTACCAACCAGTAAGAATTCCGGCTCTCACAGACCTGTTAGTTTTTCTTTAAGAAGCCCTCCTGTTCTCCACTCATTACCTGTATTAACTGCACCTGTTTGAACTCGTTACCTGTATAAAAGACACCTGTCCACACACTCAATCAAACAGACTCCAACCTCTCCACAATGGCCAAGACCAGAGAGCTGTGTAAGGACATCAGGGATAAATTGTAGACCTGTACAAGGCTGGGATGGGCTACAGGACAATAGGCAAGCAGCTTGGTGAGAAGGCAACAACTGTTGGCGCAATTATTAGAAAATGGAAGAAGTTGAAGATGACGGTCAATCACCCTCGGTCTGGGGCTCCATGCAAGATCTCACCTCGTGGGGCATCAATGATCATGAGGAATGTGAGGGATCAGCCCAGAACTACACGGCAGGACCTGGTCAATGACCTGAAGAGAGCTGGGACCACAGTCTCAAAGAAAACCATTAGTAACACACTACGCCGTCATGGATTAAAATCCTGCAGCGCACGCAAGGTCCCCCTGCTCAAGCCAGCGCATGTCCAGGCCCGTCTGAAGTTTGTCAATGACCATCTGGATGATCCAGAGGAGGAATGGGAGAAGGTCATGTGGTCTGATGAGACAAAAATAGAGCTTTTTGCTCTAAACTCCACTCGCCGTGTTTGGAGGAATAGAAGGATGAGTACAACCCCAAGAACACCATCCCAACCGTGAAGCATGGAGGTGGAAACATCATTCTTTGGGGATGCTTTTCTGCAAAGGGGACAGGACGACTGCACCGTATTGAGGGAGGATGGATGGGGCCATGTATCGCGAGATCTTGGCCAACAACCTCCTTCCCTCAGTAAGAGCATTGAAGATGGGTCGTGGCTGGGTCTTCCAGCATGACAACGACACGAAGCACACAGCCATGGCAACTAAGGAGTGGCTCCGTAAGAAGCATCTCAAGGTCCTGGAGTGGCCTAGCCAGTCTCCAGACCTGAACCCAATAGAAAATCTTTGGAGGGAGCTGAAAGTCCGTATTGCCCAGCGACAGCCCCGAAACCTGAAGGATCTGGAGAAGATCTGTAGGGAGGAGTGGGCCAAAATCCCTGCTGCAGTGTGTGCAAACCTAGTCAAGAACTACAGGAAACGTATGATCTCTGTAATTGCAAACAAAGGTTTCTGTACCAAATATTAAGTTCTGCTTTTCTGATGTATCAAATACTTATGTCATGCAATAAAATGCAAATTAATTACTTAAAAATCATACAATGTGATTTTCTGGATTTTTGTTTTAGATTCCGTCTCTCATAGTTGAAGTGTACCTATGATAAAAATTACAGACCTCTACATGCTTTGTAAGTAGGAAAACCTGCAAAATCGTCAGTGTATCAAATACTTGTTCTCCCCACTGTATATGTTTTGCATAAGATTTGGGCAGTGACTTCAGCGCCCGTATCTACAAAACAATCTACTGCAAAGTTGTTAACCATCATGTTCACATATATTCCATCCGATTTCATATGTACGCCAGCTGAGATGGGATGTAAAGAGGAGGTCTATTAGTTTCCCTCCACAGCATCCAGCAAGCTCTGCTGCTGAGCCGGAGAGAGCTTCTTAAATTTCTACATCAGCATTGTGTCGTTGGGGCTGCTGTCTTGATTCCATTTTCCCTTAGACGGACCCTGCTTCTCCTGGCCATTTCTTATAAGAACACGTTTTCTTTTCCGACATTCTCGTTTGCAGTGACCAGAAATCCCGCAATAATGACATACACCAGGTTTCTTTTCTGCTGAACGAATAATGTTGTGCGGGTCCCGAGTGAAACCAACAACTCTGATAACAGCCGGTTTATTTTGTTGATTGATGTCTTTGCCCAGTCGTGACAACCTGTTGATGTTGTCACCATAGCTTTGTCTCTCCTAATCAGTAGTCGTGGAAACAAATGTTTTTTTGTTGTTGCAAATCATCATGGTGGATTACATCAGCTGATGGGTGATTGCACTCAATTACTCCAAAAATGGGACATCTTCATCTTCCACGTCAGTTAACCCACTGTGTCTAACCACTTCTGCTCTAAACCTTTCTTCAAATTCAACAAACAGTTATTTCGGTTTTTGAACACATTTGGTTATCTCTGCCCAATTGGCGGTTGCATTGGTCAAACCCTTAATTTTTTAAGGAAAACATGTATGGCTCTTTTTCCATTGGCCACATCTTGTTCTTCACCACCCACAGCTCTATAAACCTTTTTCTTCAAGTACTCCATTTTCACAGTTGTTCAAAACAAAGGCTAATAACTGTAACCCACCATAAGGATGTAGATTGTAGAGTTTCTTAGAACTCTCTTCAAACGGTCCCATATTTTCATACCCACGTCTCGTGGATGTTTGAAAGATTTTGACCGTTCATCCAACTGTTTTGGAGATGCTGATTTATGTGTGACTACTGTCACTGGAGGTTTGTCTTTTCTACCTTTTTTTATAGCCTGTGTTCTGGTTGGCCCAAGACATCGTTCGTCACCGCTGTCAGTATCCGTTGACTCAAAGCCAGGCAGTGCTGACCAGATGCTTGAAACCCAATCATCCTTGCGCAACTCAGTGTGAGGGTAGATTGAGGGAACGAATTGTCCACATGTTGGAGCCAATGAATATCTCCATTCAAGGTTTTTATCTGTTCACCAAGAGCTCTCAAAATATCTACACCTCTGCAATGTCCTATCACGGTTATCAAGACAGAATTTCTCATCCCTCTTCCTTACTTCGACCAATACAGTTAAAGACCATCTTGTTTTTGTCAACGAGTTATACAAAAAGCTTGGGGGGAAAATAGAGAATGTCTATCAGACAGATTCCATCTTTGTCAACAATGACAGAATATTTCTTTATCTCTTGCCTACACTTCTCCACTTTGAAATTATTCTTCGTAGACAGTGAATTTTAAATATTTTAAATGCTTACATCCGGAGGAGCTGTTCCGCCCTTCTCCAGAGTGGTTTTCTCACTTAACAATGGCATTATATTAACTTCAAAAGTAGTATAATATATATCTCTATATTTTATATATATATATATATATATATATATAATTTATAACCCCTTGAGGACTCCAACCTCCTATGTATAGAACACATTGTCTCTGTAGGGCCTAGTTCCCCATACAACTTGTGTTCACTTCAAAAACTTGTTGAAGGCTTACATTACCCACACATGTAAAAAAAAAAAAAAAAAAATGCTACTTAACTAGCAACTCACTTCTATGCAAGAAGGTTTCACAAAAAATAGAGGACTGGAACCCCTACAATAGAGATTTAACAAACCTGTAACAGAGCAAAGGACTCGAACCTTATACATCACAGATACGTATCACTCATTGTATGCACAAATTGTAACCTGATTTGGTTCTTTTACATGATATCGGTGTATATTCACCCAGCAATATGTTAGCAGTTAATCAGGAGATTAAGAGTTGAATCCTATGGTGGGCGCTCAGCCCTCTCTCTCTCTTCCCTGGATCAACACATAGTTGATGAGTTTTTTTTCTTGTTGTTCAAGAACAATTCATCCGGGTCACGGCACCAAGTGTTAGCAGTTGATGTTACTCTTCAATAACACCGACCCCAAAGCAAATCAGGTGGAGGAAAATAGAGTTTTCCAGAAAAGGTTAAATACATTGCTCAAGCTGTTAATCCAGCATGACTTATGCTGCGTTCAGGAAACTTGGAACTGGGAAATCTCAGACTTCAGTGAGTTCAAGACAATTGGGAACTCCGACTGGGAAAATACAAGCTCCGACTGGGAAAATAGGTTTTGAAAAGTCGGGAACTCGTGCCTCTTTCTAGAGCTCCGACCTGAAGATCACCAACGTCATGATTCAACATTGTTTTTTTCCGAGTTCCCAGTTGTCTTGAAAGCACCATAAATCCAGAGAATGCCAGATTTTGATGGAAACGTTTGATGACAAAATTTGCCCACAAGCAGGACCACCTTCCTGTTCAAGGGAGCACAGCACAACAACAGTGAGTCCAAAAATGTATTGTATGCTGCTGCATAAATGATGTAATATGCCAGGGAGATATGTATACTGTAGCTAAGAAAGTAATACAAAGTGTATGTTATGTAGTAAGCTGTTAGTAGTCCATGTGTCTCACCCTAATCATTTGATCCCCAGAACTTAGCCTACTGTTCTGACTTGGTGGTGCACATTTAGCCTATAGCCTGTTTTAAAGAAATGTCATCATCGAATATTGTAAGAGCTTTCTTTGTCTGCTTATATGCCCCCTTTTTTATCCTATGGTTCTGACTTGGTTTACAGGGAGAATACTGTAAGAACGGCCCATGTTCTGAATTATGTCATTGTACATTTTAAAAGTGCTGAACAAATAGTTATATTGACCATGTCCATCTTAGCTCGCTCGTTAATGTTTTCATCGAAATTACGGATCGCCTCTTATCCGCTCATCGTTCCCTTATGACATAGCTTGTACATCTCAATTGTTATATTATTATATTGCTCAATTGCTTATATAGGTCTATCTCATTAGTATCTTATTCATCATTTTAGGCAATGTTGGAATTATTTTATTGTTTTGCTTACTTTGTCTACTATAATTAGCTCATGTGCTTTTCTTGACAAGGAGGAGATACTACATAATGTTGTTGGGTCTGTAACCATGTTTGTCAGTGACAGTCTCTTCCCATTCAAATATTTGTTTTCAACAAAAAGTTCAGTAATAAACCCATGTAATTCCAGTTGATATTGCAAGGGTTATTGTGTTTGCACAATGCGCTATCTGTGCCTCGGTATATTGTACATAAAAGTGGATCCTCATGATTGTATTTTCCTTCCTTTTGAGACCACATAGGCCTAATAAAATACTTCAAATGGTAGGCTAACTGCGTCTCTCTCTCTCTTTCTCTGTGTGGTGGTTTAAAGAACAGTAAAGTTAAGGCCTCAACATCTTGCTGAGTTTATCTGAACTAACATCTCTCTGAATTTCTGTCGGTGTCCATTTTGAAAGTGCTGAACGAATAGGGCTACCTCGTCACAGCTAGTTTGCTTGTACTTGCTTTTACTTAGCGCTAAGTGTTAATTAATGCTATAAGAATAAACATTATGAACATTTACTGAACATAAATGTAATAATGTTTGTGTATGGTTCAAAAGTCAAAACTAATTTTGGCGTTCGTTATTATTGAAGGAGAAAGAAGTTCTTATCCACAAGGAGTCAGGAGTAACCACATTTGTTTAAGCAAGTCAGCCATGTCAGCTCTCTCTTCCCTGGATCAACACATAGTTGATGAGTTTTTTTTCTTGTTGTTCAAGAACAATTCATCCGGATCACGGCACCAAGTGTTAGCAGTTGATGTTACTCTTCAATAACACCGACCCCAAAGCAAATCAGGTGGAGGAAAATAGGTTTATTCAAAGAGGACAAATCATCGATGTTATGCTGAGAGGTAGATCCCCTGTCCCCTGTCCTTAATGATTCTCTCTGAAGAACAAAAGGACAGGATGTAGTTTTATAACCCAGCCCTAGCCTGTGGTTGATCAATTAGAATTCCTTGCAATACAACTGGGCCAAGTAACAAGTATCCTATTTCAGGCTCAATGTATAAACAATTTGGACCAATGAGAACTTGCCATGTATCGATGAGTCCCGGACTGAAACTCCTCCCATGTCTCTGACCCATTGATCATTAATCCCCTATTACAGAAAAAACACTTTCCATTGATTGTTAGTACTCTTTTGACTTTTAATCCTCTTGACCTTTAGTAGTCTATTGATCTCTTGTCCTCTGTGCTGTGTATTACCTTCTCTTTTTATAAAACACAAAGGGCCAGTGGTGTAGTGGGCATTTTTTTTCAGTGGGCATTGCTTCTACTCACTTAATCCCTATTGATGCTTATCAAAGTAGTGTAGTGGATGTATGTGACTTATCAATTATGTAGTACAATTCAGAAATCATGCACAAAGTACCCTACACAGTCGTAAAGCACGTGAAATATATTCACATGGGCACAGCCTTGTTTCAGCAGAATATCATCTGCAGGCAGCAAGCGTGTGCAGCGCCCAACTGGTTTTGGGATGGAGCAGTTCACAGAAGAATGACATCGGTAGCTGGTAGAGTTTTAACTTATGTTATCTGCCAGTAAATGCTAACTAAGGCAACAATGGGTATGCAAATCATGTATTGAAAATGTTTAGTCCGAAGTGTTGGTTAGTAGGCTATTTGTGATGGGCTATTGTAATCATGTGCTGTTTGCATCAGGAGCGTCAACATGGATGGGCCTGGGTGGACAGAGGCTCACCCACTGGGGAGCCAGGCCCTGACAGGCCCACCCACTCAGATTGATGTGGTTTAAGCATTGTTGTGGACTTAGTATCACATTTTGTATTTTTTTCTATTAAAAAAAGTGTAATTTTGAGAGTGAAAATCTGATTAATCTGTAGGAAAACTCATTAAAAAAACATAGGAAAACAGGATTTTTCACACCTTTCCTTCGCTGAATGGGCCATTTGGGAACGTTTGGCAAAATTAGAATATACCCACTTCTTCAGGCACCACTACACCACTGCAAAGGGCTGATGGAAAGACAGCAGTCACACACATCATGATGTTAAAAGGATGAACTCGGACATAATAAGCCAGTAGGTCCTAATCATAAGAATATAAAAACATTTTGCGTTTAGCACACAGTAACTGGTGACCAAAATTTTTTAAAGTGGAACTGACAGCATTTTAACTACTTTGCAGATATGAAACGCTCCAGCAGGTATATCTCACCTGTCACCCCGTAAGCCAATTCCTGCTTTGGCCTCCTTTCCTTCCAGTTCTCTGCTGCCAATGACTGGAACGAACTGCAAAAATCACTAGAGCTGGAGACTCTTACCTCCCTCACTAGCTTTAAGCAGCTGTCAGAGCAGCTCACAGATCACTGCACCTGTACATAGCCCATCTGTAAACAGCCCATCCAACTATCTCATCCCCATACTGTATTTATTTATTTATCTTGCTCCTTTGCACCCCAGTATCTCTACTTGCACATTCATCTTCTGCACATCTACCATTCCAATGACTAATTGCTATATTGTAATTACTTCGCCACCATGGCCTATTTATTGCCTTACCTCCCTTAGCTTATTTCATTTGCACTCACTGTATATTTTTCTTTTTTCTACTGTATTATTGACTGTATGTTTGTTTATTCCATGTGTAACTCTGTGTTGTTGTATGTGTTGAACTGCTGTGCTTTATCTTGGCCAGGTTGCAGTTGTAAATGAGAACTTCTTCTCAACTAGCCTACCTGGTTAAATAAAGGTGCATTTTTTTCCCCCCCAGTTTGTGCCACAAAACCAACTTTATAAGAAGTTTTAAAAATAGGTTCCATTTGACACAACGTTCCATGACGTACACTAAGGTATTGTTGGCAGAATAGATGGATGCAGTTCAATGCATGATTAATATTATTCACCAATACATTTCTTGGTAGCCCCAAAAATATTGCTATAAGGTTGTAAATCCCAGCTGGCCTGGTACATTATTTGCTGCCTCCATTTGGGAGGAACTGTTTCAGTTTCAATGACTCAATATTCTGGACAAAAACAGACAAATGTAACTAAAGCTGGCAATGTAAATACAATCAAACTAGCAAGGGCAATGATCACAAGTCAGTCATAACATGGCTAATAGGTTAGCGTATCTATTTATGTAGCAAACTAAAAACACCGAGCCTAAAGTTAGCTAGATGATCGGAGGATGTCATGTCATGCCATTGGAGGAGTGGCTGAGTAACAGAATTCTTCCCCTCATATCGTTTTTTGACGGCTATACACAGCTAGAGATGCAGGTGTCATTAGGTTAGCTAGCAAGAACTTGAGCGACTGTTATACATTTAGCATATCTCTTGTGTTCGCAAATTCACTCTGGCTATCTACTCTGATTTTAGAGCACTCTCGTCTGTATGTGCCAGAGCGCAGAACAACAGATGAATTTATGAACGTGCAACACCTGCTGAATATGACCGGTGTCAGTAAATGTAGACCAAAAAAAATAATAGTTAGTCAAGAATGCTCTAGATAACATGTAAACAACAGAACCAGCTCTGCTACAGCAAGTAAAATGGTCAGAGTGAGATGTTCTCTCTTTTGTGTCTGGAAGTAGCTAGCTAGCCAACTTTACCCAGTTAGCGTGGGTGCTTGGTTGGGACGAGCATGCGTTGGCAGGCAAGCTGCAGAAGGACGAGGAGGCTACAATTCCCCATCGTTTATCAGTATAATTTTGACTGCCAACTAGCTGAAAAAGTTTGAGAGTGTCTATCAAAATATCCCTTCATTAGATTTTAGCTCATCAAGCTCTGCTAGCATTAGTTGTTGATGTGCATAACTGGGGGAGAGAGAGCATACCTTTTCATTGTTGTTTGATCGATAGGACTGTAAAGTTCCCAAATGTAAGAGGACTCCTGTGGTGTTTACATATTTGCAGAAATCCATTCAGGTGGCTTTTGGCGAATGCGCTCTAATGATGTAAAGTCGCGCTGTTGCAACTGCCTGTAACAGTACAGTCCAGTTCAAAGTGAATAATGGCAGGCCCGTGTGGCAAATGGCGTGTTTGTATAAAGGTCTACTGTAGCTCTGATTTGGCTACAGCGCACCAGTCTGTGTAGACTCCGGTCCTGGACAAGACAGGTGTGTTTTATTTACTGCAGTGTCTATTAATTATCCAAACGCACGCCCGCTTTCCCACTCTATAATGTTATAGAATTTTCACAAATGCCTCAGTATACCTAATTCCCAAACATTCTAAGAATTTATGAAAATGTGAAAATGACCATATCTAAGTGATCGCTTGTCAGAATTTAGTGTTTTTATGTGTCATATTATTCCTGGGGGTGTATATGAACAGATGGTAATAAGATTTCATGTTGCTAAAATGCTGTCAGTTCCACTTTATAAATTCAACAATGTTTCACACCTAAGTTATTTTCAAAGAGATGGCTAACAGCAAGCACATTGCAATAAAAATAACAGTTCCACTCATTTGAAGCTTAACTTCTTGTTGGAAGTTATTCTTGAAAAGGGAGAAGCTAACAAATTAGCAACAACATCCTCTTTGACCTACTGCAGCTGCTGCAAACTAACCAACAACAAAAGCTAGCTAGCTAGATCGTGGGAATACTACTGCTCGCTATTGTGCAGAGACCGGTTGTCCTTCAACTGTATTAGGGCAACATTTCTTGAATGGCAGATGCCTTTTATCTAGCTTCTGGTGGCCTAGCCAATGACTTAGCTAGCTAGATTTATCTCCCCAGAGACCAGCAAGGAAAAATTGATATTTTTTTCTCTTCAGTGTTCACCCTTTCCTTTCCATCAAAAACTGAAAAGATTAAATCAGAACATAATTGAAAATAAGAATATGATGATTATTCTATTATTAGAATCAATATTTTATAAATCCTTAGCCTTTCTCTGAAGGCATAGAAGGCCCATTGTTATCCACTGTGTTTGGGTTAGTAAAAATGTGTTTATTTGACCTCAGCATTCATTTTTCACTGTTCTGACTGTCGTCTAAAGAATCCATATGAACACAGAAATACTGGACATTTTGAACAAAATTACAATCATGTTCTTGAATTGGACTCACATTCTTCCGGTCTTGGTCTTGAATCGACCTCGATTGAAGTTGTCTCCAACACAACACTGGGTTATGTTATGGGCAGGCGTAAGGTACGTACAACGAACACAATTGCATTTTATCGATGGCAATTTGAATGCACCGAGATACTGTGACGAAATCCTGAGGCCCATTCTGGTGCCATTTATCCGCTGCCATCACCTCATGTTTCATGATAATGTATGGCCCCATGTCGCAAGGATCTGTAGACAATTCCTGGAACCTGAAAATGTCCCAGTTCTTCCATGGCCTGTATACTCACCAGACAAGGTCACCCATTGAGCATGTTTGGGATGCGCTGGATCGACGTGTTCGTGTTCCAGTTCCCGCCAATATCCAGCAACTTCACACGGCCATTGAAGAGGAGTGGAACAACATTCCACAGGCCACAATCAACAGCCTGATCAACTATATGCAAAGGAGATGTCGCGCTGCATGAGGCAAATGGTGGTCACACCAGATACTGACTGGTTTTCTGATCCACGGCCCTAATTTTTTGGAAGGTATCTGTGAACAACAAATGCATATCTGTATTCCCAGTCGTGAAATCCATAGATTAGAGCCTAATGACTTGATTTACATTCACTGATTTCCTTATATGAACTGTAACTGAACTGTAAAATTGTTTAAATTGTTGCTTTTTTAATATTTCTGTTCAGTGTACAATTCAGACAATGTTCTGTGTCCTCAGATTGTGAGGCCTTTCGTACACGTCACCCGGTGACGACGTACGAGCACTATCGTGAGCTGGTGACGCGAGTGGCTGCTGGAGAAGAGAAGGTCCTCATAGCTGAGAAACCCCTTATCTTAGCCATGACATCGGGTACATCTGGGGCCAGCGCCATGCTGCTGAGCACCAAGGACACCAACACAGAGTTCTTCCTACAGGTCAGTCAGTGGAAATGCTCCCTATTAGCCCCAATGACAACTTTCCTTAGATACCTTTACTTGTTAGCATATGTAGTGGTGAAATCAAAGCTTTCACCTATCCAATTGTAAATACTGATCTTATAGGAAGAGAGGATGACCATTTTATTTTGGTCATGACTATGTGTGTGTGTGTTCTTGACACTCTCTCACTGTGTGTGTCCGTCCACCTCAGGGAGTGGCTGTGTGTCTGGATGCCATGCGGCGTGTGTTCCCGGCCAGCGACAGCCTCCAGCGCACCACCAAGTTCTTCTACTCGCCCACCTTTCGCCAGTCTGAGGCAGGCATCCCCATTGGGCCTAACTCCTCCACCCCGGCTTCGTCCCGCCACATGCTCAACCTATACACCACACCCGCACCCGCCTTCCAGGTAGGGTTGGCATCAGGGTTGTGTTCATAAGGGCACGCTGCAGCAAAATGTTTTGCAACGGAAAGAAAAACACTTATTTTATTCATGTAGTATGTCCTTTCTGTTTTCATCCGTTTAATTTCTAATCAACTAGACCCAGAATAGAATAGTGCGGTTTTGTCAGTTTCGTGAGACATGAAAATGTGCCTTCTGTGTTTGCCTTGGCTTTCTGGGCATCCCCAACGTACGCATGCTTGGAGTGGCAAAGGGTCAGTGCCTTGCTCAAGGGCATAACGGCGGAAGAAACAGAATGCTGTTGTCACAGAAAACATGTTTATCAAATTGTAAAGTGTAAATATGCTACTACGATAAACAGGGAAACAAAAGTTATCATTATGTGTCTTTTTGAACTTGAACACACTTCTATATTACTATATTTATGGTGCCAATCTCCCATCCAGGTGCCCAGTGAGAGAGACACCCTCTACCTGCACCTCCTCTTTGCCCTCAAAGACCCCAGCGTGGGCACCCTGGAGTCCAACTTCGCCTCCACTGTCTTTTATGCCTTCAGTGCCCTCCAGGTACTGTAGCTAGAGATAAACACACATACCAGGATTGGGAAAGCTGGTTTACTATATTGTGTAAATACTGTATAGTTGTACTCTTATGTAAAGAGTACATAGGATAACCCTCCATTGCAGAACTCTTACTAATGTGTAATTATTTATATTTGACGATGCCATCTTCTGTCCGCCCCTCTCCCCTCCCCCAGGAGCGTTGGCAGGAGCTGGTGGAGGACATCAAGCTGGGTCGGGTCAGCCCTGCTCTGGCCCTGGAGCCAGGGGTGAGGGCCAGCCTGGAGGGCCAGATGAAGCCAGACCCGGAGCGCGCCACCCAGCTCCTGACCCACTTCCAGCAAGGCTTTGTGGGCATTGCGCGGCGCCTGTGGCCCCAGCTCAACCTGGTGCTGGCTGTGGACTCTGGATCTAATCAGATCTATGGGGAGATGCTGCGGGAGCGCTATTGCCAGGGGATTCCCTTCTACTCACCCTTCTACGCCGCCACCGAGGGTGAGTGCACAGGAGACTCATCACCTTGTGACATCAAGAGTATACAGGCTTCATCTATTGAGAATGTCTGCCTCTTACAGTGCGTGTGTGCATGCAAGTGTGGTAGTTGGTTGAAGCCAAAATTATAGCAAAGACCATAACATAATCAGTGCTTAATTTAGACTAAAATAGGTGCCGGTACTCATTTTGGGTGCCAGTACTTCTCCGTGGCTGACGTGAGTAAAACATTAAAACGTGTTAACCCTCGCAAGGCTGCTGGCCCAAACGGCATCCCTAGCCGCATCCTCAAAGCATGCGCTTTGAGGATGCGGACATATACAATCGCTCCCTATACGGACATATACAATCGCTCCCTATCCCAGTCTGTTGTCCCCACATGCTTCAAGATGGCTACCATTGTTCCTGTACCCAAGAAGTCTAAGATAACTGAACTAAATGACAACCGCCCCGTAGCACTCACTTCTGTCACCATGAAGTGCTTTGAGAGACTAGTCAATGGTCATATCACCTCCACCTTTCCGGCTACCTTAGACCCACTACAGTTTGCACACCGCCCCAACAGGTCCACAGACGACGCAATCGCCATCACACTGCACACTGCCCTATCCCATCTGGACATAAGGAATACCTATGTAAGAATGCTGTTCATTGACTACAGCTCAGCATTCAACACCATAGTACCCTCCAAGCTCATCAACAAGCTGGAGGCCCTGGGTCTCAACCCCGCCCTGTACAATTGGGTCCTGGACTTCCTGACGGGCCGACCCAGTTGGTGAACGTAGGAAGCAACATCTCCACTTCGCTGATCCTCAACACTGGGGCCCCACAAGGGTGCGTGGCCATGCACGCCTCCAACTCAATCATCAAGTTTGAAGACAACACAACAGTAGTGGGCTTGATTACCAACAACGACGAGACAGCCTACAGGGAGGAGGTGAGGGCACTCGGAGTGTGGTGACAGGAAAACAACCTCTCGCTCAACGTCAACAAAACAAAGGAGGTGATCGTGGACTTCAGGAAACAGCAGAGGGAGCGCTCCCCTATCCACATCGAAGGGACAGCAGTGGAGAAGGTGGAAAGTTTTAAGTTCCTCGGCATACACATCACAGACAAACTGAAATGGTCTACTCACACAGACAGTGTGGTGAAGGCGCAACAGCGCCTCTTCAACATCAGGAGGCTGAAGAAATTTGGCTTGTCACCCTAAACCCTGACAAACTTTTATAGATGCACAATCGAGAGCATCCTGTCGGGCTGTATCACAGCCTGGTACGGCAACTGCACCGCCATCAACCGCAAGGCTCTCCAGAGGGTGGTGCGGTCTGCACAATGCATCACCGGGGGCAAACTACCTGCCCTCCATGACACCTACAGCACACAATGTCACAGGAAGGCCATACAGATCATCAAGGACATCAACCACCCGAGCCACTGCCTATTCACACCGCTACCATCCAGAAGGCGAGGTCAGTACAGGTGCACCACTTTATACAATGCACTCTAAAAAAAAAAGTCACTTTAATAATGTTTACATATCTTACATTACTCATATCACATGTATATACTGTATTTTATACCATCTATTGCTCCTTCCCTGTGCCGCTTGACCATCGCTCATCCATATACTTACATGTACATATTCTCATTCACCCCTCTAGATTTGTGTGTATTAGGTAGTTGTTGGGGAATTGTTAGATTACTTGTTAGATATTACTGCACTGTCAGAACTAGAAGCACAAGCATTTTGCTACACTCGCATTAACATCTGCATTAACATCTGCTAACCATGTGTATGTGACAAATAAAATTTGTTTTGATTTTATGCTTATTTATAAAACCCTCTTAGGCCTCATTCCCCCCTATCTGAGATATCTACTGCAGCCCTCATCCTCCACATACAACACCCGTTCTGCCAGTCACATTCTCTTAAAGGTCCCCAAAGCACACACATCCCTGGGTCGCTCCTCTTTTCAGTTCGCTGCAGCTAGCGACTGGAACGAGCTGCAACAAACACTCAAACTGGACAGTTTTATCTCAATCTCTTCATTCAAAGACTCAATCATGGACACTCTTACTGACAGTTGTGGCTGCTTTGACGGATGTATTGTTGTCTCTACCTTCTTGCCCTTTGTGCTGTTGTCTGTGCCCAATCTTTGTACCATGTTTTGTGTTGCTACCATGTTGTGTTTATGTTGTGTTGCTACCGTGCTGTGTTGTCATGTGTTGCTGCCTTGCTATGTTGTCTTGAGTCTCTCTTTATGTAGTGTTGTGTTGTCTCTGTTGTAGTGATTTGTGTTTTGTCATATATATTTTTTTAATCCCAGCCACCGTCCCCGCACGAGGCCTTTTGGTAGGCCGTCATTGTAAATAAGAATTTTTTCTTAACTGACTTGCCTTGTTAAATAAAAAATATATTTAGGTGCAGGAATTCCACAATACTTTTGAGCTAATCGGCTAAAGAGGTGCAGGGGCTCAAGCAGTAGTAAATCTGAGGTGCCAGTGCTCAGCTCCGGTGAGCACCAGCCCAAGTCAAGCACTGAACATAATTTAGATGGTACTACACGTGTGTATCTGTGTCTCTTTTATTTGTGTCTCTGTGTTCCTGCACTCTTACGTTATGTCTGTGTGTTAACATCCCTGTGCCCCTGCAGGTCTGATTGGGGTGAACCTGTGGCCTGAGGAGGAGCGGAGGAGGTACTTGCTGTGTCCTCGCTCCATGTTCTGTGAATTCCTTCCAGAGGCCAGTTTGGACCAGGAGACACCCGAGAAACACACACTGCTCATGGAGGAAGTGCAGGAGGGACACAGTTATGAGCTGATCGTCACCAACGCATCTGGACTCTTCAGGTAAAACATCATTGTACTTTAAAACATGCTAATATCAATATTTTGACTTCCATTGGTTTTTGGTTGGAAAAATCATTACGTGTTATGAAGAATCAGACTTTAATGTAACTTCAAACCAAGTTACTGAGCATAGTCACAATCCTTTCAGAGACCTTAGGATGATTTGGGCATGAGATTTAAAACTTGCTATTATTGGGTACATTGACTTCCATTGGAAAATGCTAAAGTTGGCAAAAAAATGGCAGTGGCTCAGTGTAAAAAAAAAAGGTGTGGATTACACTCTGCCCTTGTCCATAGACTGCTTACAAGGTAGGGAAACAAATATAACATTTTGTAATTTGAGTGAACTATCCCTTTAACTGAAGCTCCTCCTGTTGTTATCCAAGCACTGCATTTGTGTTGACTGATATGTGATTTGACAGGGATATCTCTTATTTGTCTCATAGATATCGTATGGGAGATGTAGTAAAAGTGGTTGGCTTCCACAATCAGTGTCCAGTTGTGGAATTTCAATACAGGTACGGTACTGCATCCGGTGTGTACCTTATCTGTACGTATGTGGGTTTGTGAGAATACTTGTGTGCTGATGGGGATAGATGCTGAGGGGATGGTATTTCTGCCTGTGTGAGACAGTTCTAAAGTACTCTTTGTGTGTGTTCGTTTATGTACATGACCGGTGTGTGTAGGCGGGGTCAGATGCTGAGTGTGAGGGGGGAGAAAGTGTCTGAGGTGATGTTTCTGGGGGCTCTGAAGCGAGCCATCAGCCAGTGGCCCGGGGCTCAGCTAGTTGACTACTGCTGCGCAGAGAGCGCCATAATGGGTAAGACGGCTCTCTACTTGCTTTTGTAGTAGTGCCAATTGGTGTAAGGTGAAGTTGTTCCTAGACGCTGATCTTAGGTCAGTATTGCTTTTCCCCCTCTAATGGTTAAAGTTAGGATTTGGGGAGGGAAAGCTGATCCTAGATCTGTACCTAGGGGAAACTTCACCCCAGAGTGATGCTGGGGTGACGTTTTACTGGAACCCCCCTCAAAGGGGGATTAGACCATTGAAGATATGACATATTGTATGTGGGCTCCAGACTGATGCAGTGGTGTATAGTGGTTGATCATCATGTATCATGTATCTGTTGCAGGAGAGTCATGTGGAGGTTCTGATCCTCACTATCAAGTGTTTTTGGAGCTAAAGGGGGTGAGGAACCTGACAGAGGAGCAACGCTACAAGGTAGGGAAACGTTTGTGTTCAGTTTCACTTGTTTCATTTCAGTACCTGTCAACATGAGTTCGCGTTCATTTCTTTGTTTTATGCCAATTCCTGGAGGACGTATTCCATAACTTGTTTTGGTTGTGTGGTTACGATGGAAAATAATATATTGCTCCTGAAATCCCTTCTATTTTGCCCCTCTTCTCTTTCTCTTTCTCTTTCTCAATCTCTAACTCCCTCTCTTTCACACATACTCTAAAATACCCTCTCGCTTGCTCGCACACACATACAAACAAAACAAAAATATACCCATACACACACACCCCACCTGCACTTGTTCACCAGTTGGACCAGTGTGTCCAGGAGGACTCGGCCGTCTACAAGTCGTTCCGGTTCAAAGGCAGCATCGGACCAATGAGAGTGCAGATGGTGGCAGTGGGTGCATTCAAGGAACTGCGTAAACAAATGATGGCCTTCTCCAACACCTCGGCCAACACGTTCAAAATGCACCGCGTACTACGCAGAAAGGAGTACGCCGACTTCTTGTTAGGGAAGACCATCTGAACGGCATTATGGGAAGTAAACTCGACCGGCGAGTGGAGACGTGTGTTGTGCTCTGCAACCGGGGAGAGGAATATTATGCTCTATGAACGTGAATGTCATTTGTTGACATAGTCATTTTAGCAGACAGGCAATCTGTGAAAATGACAAGTTACAACTATCGTTTGGTAACCCACTGAACAGCTACAGCGACAAGGGTATTTAAAATCATATGAGGAGTTCTGCTTTCTTATAATGGACACCATCTGTGTGTTAGAAACAAAGTCCAACTGGTTGTCTTGTCAACATTCTCCACCCCTTACATGGTGGGTGGAAATCAGTATCTTTCCCTCCAAACTTAGACAAAAAATCACTCAAGTCTTTCGACAATAATGGAACAACTGATTGTAAATCCACAGGCATCTAATGCCCACTCCTTCAGTGAAGATGATTTTCTTGCTCTTTTGGACAGTTAAACCTGTGCTGGATATACATACAATGTTTATATAATATGTTATTATAATGTTACATTTTGCTTTGCCCTTATCTTGTCCAACTTCATGGACTGACTTTGCCCTTTGAACCTTGACATTTACAGACAAAATTCAGTCTTGTACAACAATGATTTTTATTTGCAAATAAAAGTGCTAATACTGTATTCTGTTCTTACGCTGTCTTACACCTCCACAACGAGGTCAAAGGGAGAGTAGTGAGAGTGGAGCTGCCCCTTGGCCATCTTGCTAGAGGCCAGGGGTGTCTCAATTCCTGAAGGGCTGTTTGTCTGCTGGTTTTTGTTAATTTCCTTTCAATTTGTGTCCAATTAAGACCTAGACCTAGAGGGGAGTTCCTAACTAATCAATTACCTTAATTGACCAATCAAGCAGCAGGAAAAGTGAAAACCTGCAGACACTCAACGTTCCAGGACTGGGGTTTGACATATGCTCCAGACTAGAGCCCGGTATCCCAAAAGCATCTTAAGGCTAACTTCATCATTGGAACCTTCGTAGGAGCATCGTTTAATCTCCAAACTGTTTTCCAAAACCATCGTTAGTGAAGTTGCACTTGAAAACGCTGGTTATTTGTCGACTACTTCAGACCACTGGTAGAACAGCTCAACCTGGTCTAGTAGCATTTTGCATTAATCTGTACGTAAATCAGAGACACTCCACTTAGTATGATATGTTACCTTACGTATGATATATATTCATTTTTGGATGTCCATCGCCCATTTTGTATGATGTTACAAATTTACAATTTGCTAAATGTACAATATGTTAAGAATTTGCTAAACTTAGGGTTAAGTTTTGGAGTTAGGTTAAAGGGTTAAGGTTATGCGAAGGGTTAGCTAAAAGGAATAGGTTTAGAGGAGGGGTTAGCTAAAAGCATTAGGGGAAAGGTTAGCTAACATGCTAAGTAGTTGCAAAGTAGCTAAAAAGTAGGAAGTAGATGAAAGTTGCTAATTAGCTAAAATGCTCAAGTTGTCCGTGATTCGAAATCTTTGGGTTGCTAGACGTTTGAGTTATACGTTATACCACCCTACTACCGTTTTTTCTTTAAGTAACCAAACAAAACGGATTTACTTTTACTATGTTACGTCTAGTCTATGAGACCAGGCTCAACAGCTAAGTGCTTTATTAGATGATTTTGTTTTGCCCTTACCCATCACAATATACACAGAAGAGCTCCACTAAACATATAATCAAGCTGTTTATCTGTCTCTCTGTGACCGTCGATAACTTGGGAACGAAGTTGACTACAAATACAGTAGCCAATGTCTTTGCAATTGAACAAGCGAATGATAAAAAGATGTGTAAAATGAAAACCAAGATGACTGCATTAAAAAAATATATATAGTAGGCCTATACTCTACCTAGGCCTATACAGTATTTAAATCATATTGAAACAAATGTAATGTTTGGTCAATTGAGTTCTATTTGTATGTGATATATACAGTGCCAGTCAAAAGTTTGGACACACCTACTCATTTAAGGGTTGAGCACTTGTTGGCTGCTTTTCCTTCACTCTGCGGTCCAACTCATCCCAAACCATCTCAATTGGGTTGAGGTCGGGTGATTGTGGAGGCCAGGTCATCTGATGCAGCACTCCATCACTCTCCTTCATGGACAAATAGCCCTTACACAGCCTGGCGGTGTGTTTTGGGTCATTGTCCTGTTGAAAAACAAATGATAGTCCCATTAAGCACAAACCAGATGGGATGGCGTATTGCTGCAGAATGCTGTGGTAGCCACGATGGTTAAGTATGCCTTGAATTCTAAATAAAGTAGTGTCACCAGCAAAGCAGCCCCACATCATCACACCACCTACACCACTACATGCTTCACGGTGGGAACCACACATGCAGAGATCATCCATTCACCTAATCTGCGTTTCATAAAGACACAGCGGTTGGAACCAAAAATCTCAAATTTGGAGTCATCGGACCAAAGGACAGATTTTCACCAGTCTAATGGCCATTGCTTGTGTTTCTTGGCCCAAGCAAGTCTTTTCTTATTGGTGTCCTTTTAGTAGTGGTTTCTTTGCAGCAATTTGACTTTGGAGGCCTGATTCACGCGGTCTCCTCTGAACAGTTGATGTTGAGATGTGTCTGTTACTTGAATTCTGTGAAGCATTTCTTTGGGCTGCAATCTGAGGTGCAGTTAACTCTAATGAACTTATCCTCTGCAGCAGAGGTAACTCTGGGTCTTCCTTTCCTGTGGTGGTCCTCATGAGAGCCAGTTTCATCATAGCGCTTGATTGTTTTTGCGACTGCACTTGAAGAAAATGTAAAAGTTCTTGACATTTTCCACATTGACTGACCTTCATGTCTTAAAGTATTGATGGACCGTCGTATCTCTTTGCTTTTTTGAGCTGTTCTTGCCATAATATGGACTTGGTCTTTTATCAAATAGGGTTATCTTCTGTATACTCTGTACTATTTTGTCACAACACAACTGATTGGCTCAAAATGCATTAAGAAGGAAAGAAATTCCACAAATTAACTTTTAAGGCACGCCTGTTAATTGAAATGCATTCCAGGTGACTACCTCATGAAGCTGGTTGAGAGAATGCCAAGAGCGTGCAAAGCTGTGATCAAGGCAAAGGGTAGCTATTTGAAGAATCTCATATATTTTGATTTATTTAACACTTTTTTTGGTTACTACATGATTCCATATGTGTTATTTCATAGTTTTGTTGTCTTCACTTATTCTACAATGTAGAAAGAAGGGGGGGAAAAATCTATGAGTAAGTGTTCTAAAACTTTTGACTGGTAGTGTGTGTGTATATATCATTTATGCCTCAATATAATTTGTGCCTCAATATCGTGATGTGTAACATCCGCAATGACGTGCCAAATTAATCTGAGTGCATTACTATAGGGTAAGCATTAGAATAAACCACCTCAATATTTGCAGCCATATCTCTCTAGGATCTGATCCTCATCAGTATTGTGTAATAATTATAATGATAAGGTAAGATTTGAATGGAGAAAGCTTATCAGAGCGCAATGCTGCCTTTCTTTCAAACCTATCAGTATTGACACATGCGCCAACGATGCACTTAGCTAACATTCTTTCTGCCTGGTGTTTTGGGAAATGCATGTTACATCTTCGGGCCGTTGTAGGAAAGATGTATCATTAAAACACTCGTAAGCCTAATATCCTTCGTTATCAGGAAACCAGGCCCGGGGCTGTTCAATTCCACTCTCCATTCTCTCACTGGTGCCCGAGAACAGGGTTTCCCAAACTCGGTCCCGGGGCCCACCCTGGGTGCACGTTTTGTTTTTTTGCCCTAGAACTACACAGCTGGTTCAAATAATCAAAGCTTGATGAGTTGGTTATTTAAATCAGCTGTGTAGTGCTATGACAAAAACCAAAACGTGCACCCGGGGGGTCCACAGGACCGAGTTTGGGAAACCCTGCCCTAGAGTCTAGAGCAGGGCTGTTCAATGTCAGTCCTGGAGGGCCAAACCACTTAAGTTTTTTGTCTCTGCCTGTTAGTTAATTGCACTCACCTGGTGTCTCAGGTCTGAATTAGTCCATTTATTAGAAGGAAAGGATGAAAAACAGAAGCGTTTTCGGCACTCCAGGTCAACATTGAACATCCCTGCTCTAGACTCTAGAGGGCACTAGTGCCCATTGTGAGAATGGAGAGTGGAATTGAACAACCCTGGGCCGGTTTCCCGATAGCAATGGAACTTGAAAGCTCTGCAATGTATTGGGTTCTGAATGAATGAGAATTTTATTCTCATGCCCTGCACGTCCTCTGTGCTCAAAAGTGGGCTAGTATTTTTAGAAACGTCCCAATTTGCCAGAGATTTGACACTGCTCTCAATCTGGTCAGGCTTCTTTCTGTGATTAGACAAACCAAGAGAAAATGACGAGAGCTAAATTTACCTCATCAAGACCTCATCACTCCTACCCTTCCAAGTTGGCGATCTGAAAGTGTCCAAAAATCTTGTATCTGAAGCATTTTACTAGGGGGGAGGGAGAGTACGAAGCAAGAGGCTCATCTCGTTAGCTTTTTAAAAAATCATAATTTGGTTGCGTTGTTAAAATCCATATCATGTCAATATGTGATGGTCGGTCTCTTTTCCCTTTTTCATTGGCCAAAACTCTTCATATGCTCTCTTTTGTCATTTAGCCACTTGGGGGTAAATCACATTTTCACAGAGTCATGTATTGACATCAATGGGATACTACAGTAACTGAAGTTTGACTTCAGTGGAGATTTGCCCTTTGTTATGATTACCGGCCGCCGCACCAGAGGACCCTCCTGCAAATCAGGCAGATCGGGCAGTGACCGCAGCGAAAGTTAGATCACCTGCTTGACAGCATGGCATCTTTTCCTAAAAAATATACAGCACTGCAATGGCATGTTTGCTCTGCGTAAAGACGTCTTTAGGAGAATGTAGGATCGTAGCCTTAGACGGCTTCAAGAAGGCCATAAATACGCCAGTGTTTATCACATAGAGTATAAGAATATCAGCCACAGCGGATCAAGATATTCAACCCCTGCTTAACTTTCTAACACGTTTAATCTGATAGAGGCTGCTGGTATAAAATGTCGTCCCTGGTGTGTGTGTGTGTGTGTGTGTATAGAGCCCTCACATGCCCAGAGGATTCAAACACAGCTCAGCTCACCACATCTGCTCAGATTACTGGGTTATTCAACATGAACAACCGCGGGTAGTTTTACGAATGGTGGCCTGAAAGATTTCTCAATGGCTTATATATAGACCACAGGATCCAGTAGTGACGACTTGATGTGAAGGAAGCATGCGTGCTATGATTATGTAGTAGCAGCTATACAACTTAGAGACCTAGCCACAGCTGAGACTGAAACAGACCTATAGGTGAGCATAGGGCCAAAGAGCAACAGCATACAGTTAACTCCACGTTTACCTGAGTTAACCCCCCCCCTACAGGGCTATAGGAGTAGGGCACTACATCTCCAGTGTCGTGGAAAGGGAAACTGCATGGGCAATCGTTGTAGTCTCACCTCTGGCTCTATTCTACCCCGCTGCGTTAGGCTTTGGGGGTAGAGAGGAACAGAGAGGTGTCGGGTGGTGGCGGTGGGGCATATATAATGGATTGGTCTCTTTATTTGTGACAAGAGGAGATGGATGCACTACAAGGAGGCAGGACAATGAAGCCCCATTAAAAATGGATTACAGCGAATAGCTCAGAGGGGGTTCTTATTTTCCTACTTATCCTAGCTGTATTTATATATCTACTACTAGTACAGTACAGCTGGTTTCTCTCTGGATTAGTCCCTCATCGTGCTCTCACGCTCTCGTTCTTTCTCCTCTCATCTCTTTCTCTCTGTATTTTCTGTGTCTTCCGCTTTCCGCCCTGCTGTCTCGTTCCAGCGCGCTGACTTCTTACCACAAGGGTGAACACTTCTATCCATCACCCTCCCAGCACTATTCCCTCCTCCCTCTCTCTCTCTCTCTCTCTCTCTCCAGTCTCTCCCCTTTCTCTCTCCGGTCTCTCCCCATGCCCCTACTGCTCAGCCCATCTGTCTGACATGAGTTAGTGCTGCGCCCTGCGCTTCCAGTCTTCAGTGTCTGTCTGTCTTTGTCTTCCTCGACCAGCCCAGCTCTGAACATGGTGCCACAGAGAAATACTGTAGAGCTGAGGAGGAGGAGCATATTGGGGTGTATTAAAACTGATATTGATTTCCAAATGATGCTCAGAGGCTGAGCAACACAGATCTGAAGACAATTTGACCATGACCTTTGTGCTAGAGATATGGCCCTCTGTGCAGTAAAGATCCACGATGATCACAGGGAAATAAGGAAGTATGTTTTCCCTGTGATGTTCAGAGGCTGAGGGACAGTGGTCTGAAGTTAGACAAAAAATGTCAAAATTAGATTTACGACTTTGGTACAGTAATCAAACATTTGGCTCTAAATGTTGAACAGTTGGGTCTATCAACTCAGGGGGGAGAGCATATGAAAGAGGACATTCTCAGCTACTGGAAAAGACATTTTTGGATATTAAAATAATATATTTATGATCTTGATATACTTAGCGTACGGGTGAAATTGACCCGGAACATAAACGGTGTTCGAATTGAACATAAAGGGTTAATATAATTTAATTTAACTGTATAAAGCAGTACACACTGGGAAACCAGCGTTTTTTGTTGATGTTGTGCTCCACAAGATGAAAATGGTTAGATACTGATTGATGAGCTTTTGTTTACACTTCTCTTTTTCGTATAAAAAAATTAGGCGTGTCAATTTTATTGCTGTCCATTCAACAAATGTCCCCAAAATCATTCTGTACAAACTTTCTAGTATACTGAACAAAAATATAAACGCAACATGTAAAGTGTTGGTCTCATGTTTCATGAGCTGAAATAAAAAGTCCCCAAAATGTTCCATACACACAAAAAGCTTACATCCCTGTTAGTGAGCATTTCTCCTTTGCCAAGATAATCCATCCACCTGACAGGTGTGGCATATCAAGAAGTTGATTAAACAGCTCATTACATATGTGCACCTTGTGCTGGGGACAATATAAGCACACTAAAAATGTGCAGTTTTATCAAACAACACAATGCCACAAGTTTTAAGGGAGCATGCAGTTGGCATGCTAACGGCAGGAATGTCCACCAGAGGTATTGCCAGAGAATGTTATGTTCATTTTGCTACCATAAGACGATTTTAGAGAATTTGGCAGTACGTCCAACCAGCCTCACAACCGCGACCAAGTGTAACCACGCTAGCCCGGGACCTCCACATCCGGCTTCTTCACCTGCGGTGTCGTCTGAGACCAGACACCCGGACAGCTGATGGAGGAGTATTTCTGAGGAGTATTTCTGTTTGTAATAAAGCCCTTTTGTGGGAAAAAAAACCCTCATTCTGATTGGCTGGGCCTGGCTCCCCAGTGGGTGGGCCTATGCCCTCCCAGGCCCACCCATGGCTGAGCCCCTGCCCAGTCATGTGAAATCCATAGAATAGGGCCTAATGGATTTATTTCAGTTGACTGATTCCCTTATATGAACTGTAACTCAGTAAAATCATTGAAATTGTTGCGTGTTGCGTATCTATTTTTGTTCAGTATAATTTTCCATTTCCCTTAATTCATATGAGATGCCATAATAACACCCATAGACTCTAGTTTAATACAAAAAAAAGTATGCTACAGGCAAAAAGATCCGTTTTGGTATTCTTTTCAGAATGCATCCTCTTCAGAAGCTATTATACTTTCTAGCGGGAATTCTGTTTGACCAATGGGTCAGAGTGAATTAAGATCTGCGGTTAGTTATGTGCTTAGCTTCAAGTCTTCATTATAAAACATCTCCCGGTTTATCCTTTTAATACCTTTCCAGCGGCTTTCCTTCCGGTAATTTCCTTGGAAGGACAGGGTGGGTGCAAGAGAGAACAGATGAGATTATCATACAAGTGATGATGAGGCATACAAGGAACAGGTATTATAGGAATGGTATGCTGAACTATACTCACTGATAATACACTAACAAATTGAGGTACCATGGTTACGGTTAAATAAAGGCGTTTTTTCCGAAAAGCCCCCTGGAATAACATTGTCAATTTTAGGCCAATAAATGTGTTCCAAAACGATTTACTTGTTTACACTACCTCATTAAAGACACAACATAATACAGTAATTCCCATAACTGCAATACGCATATTCATAAAATCTTGAAAGGCATAAAAAATATTTTTCTCATTGATTCCAAAATGTGTCCAAGAGCAGCCTCTCATCACTATAGGAGAATAGTAGGAGAATATAGGAGAATAGTCCAATAAAATATGGTGAAATAGAATACAATAGCCTTTTATTGATCTCCCAGCAGGTAATCTATCTTTCCCCAGGCGTCAGACACGTAGACAACACCTGAGGGTTGATAGCAGAAGTACAGGCTGGAATTGTCCTGTCAACGCCCACTCCTAGAGGAGTCCCCCCCACCCCCCTCTTTATCCCCCCAGACGAGACCAGGTTTCTATAGAGAATGCCAGCCGTGTGAAACCTAAGAATCTCATTGGCTGAGCTACCACAGGAGTGGATGAAAGAGGGAGTGCAGAGAGAAAGAGAGAGATAGAGAGGGGGGGGGGGGGGGGGGCAGAATGAGAAGGCTTACGAAGATGTAACTGCTCTGCCTGCCACAGCAACTCAGCAGAACAGAGAGAGAGGGGGGGAACAAGGGAGGGACACATAAAGAAAGAGAGAGGTAGAAAGACGCCTTGCCGTTTTGTGGATTCTCTCTCCAGTGGTAAACAGCCCCATTGGACTGAAGAGGAAGACTTAGGCTACAACTTCTGGACTGGTGCTTGGGAGAGGGCGAGCAGCAGCACCTGAAGAGACGCACCGGAGCAAGTACAGCAGGTATCTTTTGGATCTCGACAACACCTGAACATTCAACTTGATCCCTTTTCTGATCTATCGTTCGACATACCTTCGCCGCTCACCAAAAAGCGCCAGGACCCGGCTGAACTTCTACACTGATTCTGATCACCGACTCCACCCTAAGATCAGAGTGGAGGGACCCAACTGGGACTCTGCGTGGATGGACTCCGCCACGGTGGCCTCTTTTAGATGTGCTTCTCTCCCCTCGCTACACTGCCGGACTGGCCCCGCACCCACCTGTAATCCCTGAGAGGCCTCAGCGGACCCACCACCCTGGTGCCTCTGGGATGGTGTGATCATTGCGGGAACCATCGCTGACCTTAGATCAGGGCCAACATGCCGGTGATGAAGGGCCTCCTGGCCCCCCAGAACACCTTTCTGGACACCATCGCCACCCGCTTCGATGGCACCCGTGAGTACACCCTAATATACCGTAGTATGTCCTAATATACCCTAGTATACCATAGTACTGTAGTTGTACTGTAATGAAACATGCCTGTCCACGCCACGTTTTGATCAGAATATACTGTAGTGTACTGTAGTACTCTACCACTACTCAAAACATGCCTGTCCACTTTTGGAAGACATTCATAAGTGACAATAATAATAATAGATTTTTTGGCATAGTGCTTTTAATTACATGGCGACTTTCAAAGTGCTTTACAGTGGATCTGCAAACAAGTTAAAACACAGGCAAGTTGCTGCAACAATCAATGCAAAAATCATAGATTCACAAGTAAATATTTATTCAGTCCAAAACAAAAATTATGCAAACACACCACGTTTTGATCTTGGAGGGCCGAAACAATGTGTATGAAGAGTTTCTCTCTGTCTTATAAAATACGTTTTGGGATCTTCCATGTATAACATTTAGAATTTGTTTTTTGCAATGCACAGTGTATAAACGTGAATGGATGATCTATTTTGCTGTGCTTCCACTGTCACCCATATAACCTGTCACACTGTCTGTGTTTAGACCTCTGCGCCTAGATGAAGCTTTAAACACCATGTTGCATGGAAGAAAAATATTGTAGGTGTAGTATTGTCACACTTTATTTAAAGTCATCATATGCTTTATTTACTTGGTATAAGGATGTATGAGCTTTTATAATGTCTCATTATTGTGTATTTCTGTGTGGCAATTTGTCGACAAACTGAAAGTTATACATCTTGGCTTTAAGCTACAGTGTCTTCGGAGAGTATTCACACCCCTTGATTTTTTCCACATTTTGTTGTGTTACAGCTTAAAATTTTAATTGATTAAATATACGCCATAAAGTTAAAGTGGAATTATGTTTTTTGCTATTTTTACAAATTAATAAAAAATGAAAAGCTGAAATGTCTTAAGTCAATAAGTATTCAACCCCTTTGTCATGGCAAACCTAAATACATTCAGCAGTAAAAATGTGCTTACAAGTCACATAATAAGTTGCATGGACTCACTCTGTGTGCAATAATAGTGTTAAACATGATTTTTTGAATGACTACCTCATCTCTGTACCACACACATTATCTGTAAGGTCCCTCAGACGAGCAGTGAATTTCAAACACCGATTCAACCACAAAGACCAGGGAGGTTTTCCAATGCCTCGCAAAGAAGGGCCCCTATTGGTAGATGGGTAAAAAAAGCAGACATTGAATATCCCTTTGAGCATGGTGAAAGTATTAATTACACTTTGGATGGTGTAGCAATCCAGTCACTACAAATATGCAGGCATCTTTCCTAACTCAGTTGCTGGAGAGGCTGTGATAGGAGAAAACTGAGGATGGAACAACAACATTGTAGTTACTCCACAATACTAACCTAAATGACAGAGTGAAGAGAAGGAAGTCTGTACATAATAAAATATTCCTAAACATGCATTCTGTTTGCAACAAGGCACTAAAGTAATACTGCAAAAAATGTGGTAAAGCAATTAACTTTTTGTCCTGAATACAAAGTCTTTTGTTTGGGGAAAATCCAATACAACACATTACTGAGTACCACTCTCCATATTTTCAAGCATAGTGGTGGCTGCATCATGTTGTGTTTATGCTTGTAATTGTTAAGGACCGGGGAGTTCTTCATGATAACAAAATAAATGGAATGGAGTGAAGCACAGCTTCCAGAAAATAGTATCTTTCAAACTGGAGATTTCATGACTAATTGAAGTAAGACAGTAATTCTGCTCATAGATTATGTATGTATGAACTGCACATTGACACATCCAGCCCAAAAAAGGAGGTTTAAAAAATACAGTCATGGCCAAAAGTTTTGAGAATGACACAAATATCAATTTTCACAAAGTCTGCTACCTCAGTTTGTATGGTGGCAATTTGCATATACTCCAGAATGTTATGAAGAATGATCAGATGAATTGCAAAGTCCCTCTTTGCCATGCAAATGAACTGAATCCCCCCAAAAAAACATTTCCACTGCATTTCAGCCCTGCAACAAAAGGAACAGCTGACAACATGTCAGTGATTCTCTTGTTAACACAGGTGTGAGTGTTGACGAGGACAAGGCTGGAGATCACTCTGTCATGCTGATTGAGTTCGAATAACAGACTGGAAGCTTCAAAAGGAGGGTGGTGCTTGGAATCATTGTTCTTCCTCTGTCAATCATGGTTACCTGCAAAGAAACACGTGCCGTCATCATTGCTTTGCACAAAAAGGGCTTCACAGGCAAGGATATTGCTGCCAGTAAGATTGCACCTAAATCAACCATTTATCGGATCATCAAGAACTTCAAGGAGAGCGGTTCAATTGTTGTGAAGAAGGCTGCAGGGCGCCCAAGAAAGTCCAGCAACCACCAGGACCGTCTCCTAAAGTTGATTCAGCTGCGGAATCGGGGAACCACCAGTACAGAGCTTGCTCAGGAATGGCAGCAGAGCATTTGTGAGAGCATTTGCACGCACAGTGAGGCGAAGACCTTTGGAGGATGGCCTGGTGTCAAGAAGGGCAGCAAAGAAGCCACTTCTCTCCAGGAAAAACATCAGGAACAGACTGATATTCTGCAAAAGGTACAGGGACTGGACTGCTGAGGACTGGGGTAAAGTCATTTTCTCTGATGAATTCCCTTTCCGGTTGTTTGGGGCATCCGGAAAAAAGCTTGTCCGGAGAAGACAGGGTGAGTGCTACCATCAGTCCTGTGTCATGCCAACAGTAAAGTATCCTAAGACCATTCATGTGTGGGGTTGCTTCTCAGCCAAGGGAGTGGGCTCACTCACAGTTTTGCCTAAGAACACAGCCATGAATAAAGAATGGTACCAACACATCCTCCGAGAGCAACTTCTCCCAACCATCCAGGAACAGTTTGGTGACGAACAATGCCTTTTTCAGCATGATGGAGCACCTTGCCATAAGGCAAAAGTGATAACTAAGTGGCTCAGGGAACAAAACATCGATATTTTGGGCCCATGGCCAGGAAACTCCCCAGACCTTAATCCCATTGAGAACTTGTCGTCAATCCTCAAGAGGCGGGTGGACAAACAAAACCCCACAAATTCTGACAAACTCCAAGCATTGATTATGCAAGAATGGGCTGCCATCAGTCAGGATGTGGCCCAGAAGTTAATTGACAGCATGCCGGGGTGGATTGCAGAGGTCAACACTGCAAATATTGACTCTTTGCATCAACTTCATGTAATTGTCAATAAAAGCCTATGAAGTTATGAAATGCTTGTAATTATACTTTAGTATTCCATAGTAACATCTGACAAAAATATCCAAAGACACTGAGGCAGCAGACTTTGTGAAAATTAATATTTGTGTCATTCTCAAAACTTTTGGCCACGACTGTACTTAGTAGTCTCCAAAGTTCCAGAGCATGTCTTTAAATATCTGCTCCGAAATAAGATGAAAAGATATCTGCAGAAAGAATGGGGTATCAGCTATGACTTGACACCTTGACCTTGAAAAAAATCTATTTTGGTTATTGAACTACATTAAGTGAAGTGGATTTACACCCGGTAACGGAATTACATCATAGGTCCCTGATCTGTACTATACAGAAATGCATAATTATGGATATGAATATCACCTTCTTCATGGTGATATAGCCTGAATAGGTACACAAAGGTTGAAATATGCAATATCCTCCTTTGCATATTTGGGTATTATTCTAATCTACACACTCGTTATTATTTTAATGAGCTCCACCCCCAAACAAGACCAAATTTGGTTGGACCGGACCAAATCTGAACCAATCACGTCTGTTTCACAAGTTTGTACAGTTCAGTAGAGTACAGTACAGCACAAAACAGTACAGTAGTGTTCAGTACACTAGAGTACAGTAAAGTATAGTTCAGTACAGTACATTATACTGTCCTCAACTCTAGTATGCTCTACTGTATTAAACTATATTCTACTGTACAGTACAGCACAGGACTGTAGTGAACAATACTCTACTCAATTTTATTTAACTTTAATTTACTTTACTGTACTCTATTGTACTCTACTGTGCTCTAATGTACTGCACTGTGCTCTCCAAACTTGTGAAACATAGATGTCTATGATTGGTTCAGATTTGGTCTGGACTGGACCAAATCTGAACCAATCATCCATGTCTATGTTTGTGAACTTTGAAGTTAAAACCAGTCCGGACCATATCAAAAAACGATGTCTGTGGATGTTGAAATCAAGGCCGGGGGGATCTGACCAAATTTAAACTACTTTTCAATTTCCATGGACATCCAGTGTCGGTCGGTGCTCAGTGGGTAAGGATGCAGGTTACAGTAAATGGAAAGAGAGGGGGCTTATGGGCAGGTGTCAGTAAGAGCTGGGAAAGTTGACATTAAATAGAGAGAGAGAGAGAGGGAGAGGGAGAGAGGGAGGGAGGGGTTGTTTTCACACTTGCTTTGACCACCAGATGACAGAATAAGAAAGGAAACAGTTATGAGCTGAACATAGTAGTATGCAAGTGGAAGGGGGGTCTGTAGCACGTGACACAACTGTGTTTTTTTACTACTATACATTCCCATTGTAGCCAATTCAATTGCAGTAATTCTGTTACTGATTTTTGGGAAATATCGGGAAATGTTTCTTAAACTTACAGTGCATTTGGAAAGTATTCAGACCTTTTTCCACATTTTGTTGCGTTACAGCCTTATTCTAAAATGTATTAAATAATTTTTTCCCTCATCAATCTACACACAATACCCCATAATGACAAAGCGAAAATAGGTTTTTAGACATTTTTGCAAACAAATATACACAAAAAACAGAAATACCTTATTTACATAAGCATTCAAACCCTCTGCTATGAGACTCGAAGTTGGGCTCAGGTGCATCCTGTTTACATTGATCATCCTTGTGCTGTTTCTACAACTTGATTGGAAAGGCACACACCTGTCTATATAAGGTCCCACAGTTGACAGTGCATATCAGAGCAAAAACCAAGCCATGAGGTCGAAGGAATTGTCCCGTAGAGTTCAGAGACAGGATTGTATCAAGGAACAGGTCTGGGGAAGGGTACCAAAACATTTCTGCAGCATTGAAGGTCCCCAAGAACACAGTGGCCTCTATCACTCTTAGATGGAAGAAGTTTGGAACCCCCAAGACACTTCCTAGAGCTGGCCGAAGGGCCAAACTGAGCAATCGGGGGAGAAGGGCCTTGGTCAGGGAGGTGACCAAGAACCCGATGGTGACTGTGACTGAGCTCAAGACGGAAGCCACTCCTCAGTAAAAGGCACATGACAGCCCGCTTGGAGTTTGCCAAAAGGCAGCTAAAGGACTCTCAGACCTTGAGAAACAAGATTCTCTGTTCTGATAAAACCAAGATTGAACTCTTTGGCCTGAATGCCAAGCGTCACAACTGGAGGAAACCTGGCACCATCCCTACTGTGAAGCATGGTGGTGGCAGCATCATGCTGTGGAGAGGTCTTTCAGTGGCAGGGACTGGGAGACTTGTTAGGATCGAGGAAAAGATGAACGGAGCAAAGTACAGAGCGATCCTTGATGAAAACCTGCTCCAGAGAGCTCAGGATCTCAGACTGGGGCAAAGGTTCACCTTCCATCAGGACAACAACTCTAACCACACAGCCCAGAGCTTGAGAGGATCTGCAGAGAAGAATGAGAGAAAGTCCCCAAATACAGGTGTGCCAAGCTTGTAGCGTCATACTCAAGGCTGTAATCGCTGCCAAAGGTGCTTCAACAAAGCACTGAATAAATGGTCTGAATACTTATATAAATGTGATATTTAAGTTTCTTCTTTTTATAAATGTGCTAAAATTAAAAAAAACTGTTTTTGCTTTGTCATTGTGGGGTATTGTGTGTAGTAGAATAAGGTCGTAGCGTAACAAAATGTGGAAAAAGTCAAGTGGTCTGAATACTTTCTAAATGCACTGTACACAAGGCAAATCATTTCTCCAAAACACAATATGTGTTGATATTGGGTCGCAGGGGTCTTTACTCCAATATTATTGTGTTTTGATGTATTTCTAATACCCTTTAAGACTTTTTCTGGTAGATGTTTTCTAAGACCCCCTTTCCATATTTTTGCCTTAAATATGCCCAAAAAATCTATTCAAATGGACTCTTAGCTTTCATTTGACACCCAATTTGACATGCTCCTATGAACTCCACACGTTGGTGCTCACATGAGTCCTTTTACCTGGAAATGCCCATATATTAATTTTACACATATACTGAACAAAAATATAAACACAACATGTAAAGTGTTGGTCTTATGTTTCATGAGCTGAAATTATAGATCCCAGAATTTTTTTCACGTGCACTAAAAGCTTTTCTCTCAAATTTTGTGCACAAATTTGTTAATGTCCCTGTAAGTGAATATTTCACCTTTGCGAAGATAATCCATCCACCTGACAGGTGTGGCATATCGAGATGCTGATTAAACAGCATGATCATTACACAGTGCACCAATAAAATGCCACTCTAAAATGTGCAGTTTTGTCACACTACACAATGCCACAGATGTCTCACGTTTTGAGGAAGCGTGCAATTGGCACGCTGACTGCAGGAATGTCCACCAGAGCTGTTGCCAGAGAATTTAATGTTAATTTCTCTACCATAAGACGCCTCCAACTTTGTTTTAGAGAATTTGGCAGTATGTCCACGTGTAACCACACCAGCCCAGGACCTTCACATCCAGCTTCTTCGCCTGTGAGATCGTTTGAGACCAGCCACCCGGACAGCTGATGAAACTGAGTATTTCTGTCTGCAATAAAGCCCTTTTGTGGAGAAAAACTGATTCTGATTTGCTGGGCCTGGTGGGTGGGCTTGGCTTCCAAGTGGGTGTGCCCCTGCCCAGTCATGTGAAATCCATGGATTATGGCCTGATTTGAAAAGGGCCTGATTTGAAAAGGGCCCGATTTGACTGATTTCCTTATATGAACTGTAACTCAGTAAAATCGTTGAAATTGTTGCATGTTGCATTTAGAATTGTGTTCTTAATATTTTATTTGGGTTAAGAGAGCTTTCTGTTTGTCTTCAGAGGCTTAGACATATATTTTCCTTTTACTACTTTGTGCTTGCCTTGATGATAGATGCAATGAGCCAGTAAATATTAAATGAATTATTATGTTACCATAAATAAGCTTGATCGTTGGACTTGACAACACTGTTCCCAGGCAGTTGCAACATCTCAATGGAGCTGTATACTGTAACAGTTCTTGTGCTCTGAGCTGCCATGCCAGACAGTGTAATTTCTGCATGGGCTGTCTTCCTTGTTTTGTACCTAGTGGAGAGACTCCAGGGACAGGGAGGCTGTGTCTCATTGTAAACTAATACCAGGGGGACAGGAGTGTTGCTGCTTGTTGTCGATTCACTCCATCTTCCCCCAGTCACCCTTTGTAACACTGAACTGTTGTGTTGCCTGACAACGCCTCTGTTCTACATGCTGTATCAGACCAAGGGTAGCAAAGGGAAGGTATATTACTGGAAAAGTTCTGTTTACCAGTAAACTACCCGAATTTTGGTAACTTTAAAGGATTTTATGATTTTATCATGAGACATCTAGTGGCCATTTTGGGTACTTCAGATTATCACAGGTGTCTGTAATTATCTCTGACTTTCTGATCTAAATATATATAAAATATTCAAATATGATTATTTTTAAATAATAAATGTAACGAAAACGCTGAAAAACAATATCCTATATATAAACCATCAACTTAGTGAATACCATTGGTATTAAATATGAGGATTTCAGCATGAAATACTGTATTCTTTATATTCATTTTTTTTACAGACTTTTTTTTTTACGATGTCATTATGTCTTTGTTGTAAATGTTTTGGTGCCAAATTAGTGGCAGTTATGAAAAAACACGATAGTTGGAAGAGTTGCAGAGTTAATTGAAAATAATGCCATTGTTGATTAGATGCTTCTTTCATTAATTAGGCTATTTTCTCTTGAACCATATGGTCTAGCAACTAGAAACTAATGAACAATATGGACACAGATATATTTTTTAAAAATCATACTATATATGAATACATGTTTTAAAAGTTATTCAAGTATTCAAGTGAGGCGGCAGGTTGCCTAGTGGTTAGAGCGTTGGACTAGTAACCGGAAGGTTGCAAGATTGAATCCCCGAGCTGACAAGGTAAAAATCTGTCGTTCTGCCCCTGAGCAAGGCAGTTAACCCACTGTTCCTAGGCTGTCATTGAAAATAAGAATTTGTTCTTAACTGACTAAAATAAATTGCCAGAGTTACCACAGATGACCTGTTAAATACAAAAATTACCCAAGATTCTGGTACCATTGGAAAATGATTGATAACCCTAATCAGACCATCAACTACAAATAAGTTGGAGCTTTAATGTTTCTAAAAGGACTAAGTATGTAATTGTAGTACAAGAGAGTTGATGTTAGCGTGTGTAATTGGCATAGTTGTTAATAGAAGGGCATAATTGTATTTCTCTCAGCAGTGAGTCAACTACGATAACGAAGGCTCAGAAGCTGTCTTCTGAGCATGAAGCGCAAATCCAATAACGTTGATCAGGGATTGTGATTGTGAGCCTTGGGTAATGAAACAGTATATTGTAAATACTTAATTGATAGGAAGAAGAAAAAATCTAAATGAAAAAAATGTCTTAACCCATTAATATTATCATTACGTGATGATTTACATATTTTTTTGTTATTTTCATTACAATCTGGGACGAGCCCCCAAGTGCCCCCCAAAAAACGTTGACCGAGCACATAAACAATTGATGTAAAAGCAGCCTTGCATTGGAGAGGTTATAAAATCAATCCAAGGAAGAAGTTACCACAGGAAATACATGTGTTCGTTATCTTATCAAATATTAGGTGTGTCCACATGACCAATTTTCAAGCTTCCTTCCCCCTTCAAATGAATGATATAAATCTATGATAGAGTTATCTTTATTCTTTGTAGGAAACAAGTCCCGTTACAGAGCACTATATTGCACAAGCAATAGAGGTGGACGAGTAGCCTAAAGTAAGGAGGCTGATATCTCTTGAGACGCCCTAAGCTTTGATTGATGGTTCTATTGTCTGTCTGTTGCTGTGTTACTACTGTAAGTGACTGGGAGGAGATACCAGGTGCTCTATGTCATTTCTCAAGATCAGATGAAGCCGTAACACTAAAGGTTATCATAAAAGCACTGTACTCCTTTCCTTCGCTTTCATTTTCTTATCTTGTAGCTTTGATGTGCGATTCCTGTCCAGTCGTGAATACGCTTATGATGTCTATCTCCAAACGACAGTGTCAGTGTGTTAGGCTGCCTGGAGCAGGGGAGGCCCTCACTTCCTCTCTACGCTCCAAAGGGTCAAGGCATGAACCTCAAAGCCATTTCCAGAGGGGCCTGTCACGCCCTGACCTTAGAGAGCCTTTTTATTTCTCTTTTTGGTTAGGTCGGGGTGTGATTTGGGTGGGCAATCTATGTGTTCTATTTCTTTGTTGGCCGGGTATGGTTCCCAGTCAGAGGCAGCTGTCTATCGTTGTCTCTGATTGGGGATCATACTTAGGCAGCCTGTTTTCCACCTTAGTTTGTGGGATCTTGATTTTGTATAGGTGCTGTGTAGCTTGCAGACCTTTACGTTCGTTTTGTATTTTGTTGTTTTTTGGTGGTCATCTAATAAAGTACGATGAACACTTTCCACGCTGCGCTTTGGTCTCATTCATTTGACGACGGCCGTAACAGAAGATCCCACCACCAAAGGACCAAGCAGCGTGGCCAGGAGGAGCAGGGATCCTGGGCCCAGGAGAAAAGGGAGTGGGGTACATCATGGACATGGGAGGAGATTATGGCAGGGGACAAGACCCTGCCATGGAAGCAGGCGGAGGCAGCAAAGGAGGATCAACGACGACTCTGGGATTCGCAACCATGACGGAGGCCCGAGAGGCAGTCCCAATTTTTTTTGTAGGGGGGCACACGGAGTGGTCGGCGGAGCCGAGGGGTGAACCAGAGCCAGTCAGGGAGTCGAGTGAGGAACTCAACGAAAGATTCCAGAGAGAGGTGTTGGCGTTGAGAGCGCTGCAGAGCGGGCGTGCTGAGGAGCGTGACACTAGTCCGGTGTCATATGCACCAGTTTCACGCATCTGGCCTCCAGTGCGCCACCCCAGTCCGGTAGGTCCTGTGTCTCCTTCACGCACTCGCTTTAAGGAGCGTGTGACCGTTTAGGCACCATGTTATGCGGTTCTACGCACCGCGTCTCCAGTGCGCCTTCACAGTGCGTCCTGTGCCAGCGCCCCGCACTTTCCGGGCTAAAGTGAGCATCCAGCCAGGACGGGTTGTGCCAGCTCTACGCTCCAGACCTCCAGTGTGCCTCCACAGTCCAGTACGTCCTATGCCTCCTCCCCGCACTCGCCCTGAGGTGCGTGTCATCAGCCCGGTGCCACCTGTACCGGTCCCACGCATCAGGCCTCCAGTGCGCCTCCACAGTCCAGTACGTTCTGTGCCTCCTCCCCGCACTCGCCCTGAGGTGCGTGTCATCAGCCCGGTGCCACCTGTACCGGTCCCACGCATCAGGCCTCCAGTGCGCCTCCACAGTCCAGTACGTTCTGTGCCTCCTCCCCGCACTCGCCCTGAGGTGCGTGTCATCAGCCCGGTGCCACCTGTACCGGTCCCACGCATCAGGCCTCCAGTGCGTCTCCACAGTCCAGAGCTTCCGGCGACAGTTCCCAGTCCAGAGCTTCCGGCGACAGGTCCCAGTCCAGAGCTTCCGGCGACAGGTCCCAGTCCAGAGCTTCCGGCGACAGGTCCCAGTCCAGAGCTTCCGGCGACAGGTCCCAGTCCAGAGTTTCCTGCGACAGTTCCCAGTCCAGAGCTTCCGGCTGACGGTCCACAGTCTGGAACCTCCTACGACGGTCCACAGTCCGGAACCTCCTGAGACGGTCCACAGTCCGGAACCTCCAGCGACTGTCCGCGGTCCGGAACCTCCAGCGACGGCCCGAGGTCCAGAGCCTCCAGCGACGGTCCGCGGTCCAGAGCCTCCAGCGACAGTCTGCCGTCCAGAGTCTACAGCGACGGTCTGCCGTCCAGAGCCTCCAGCGGGCGTTCCCAGTCCAGACCCGCCTGCGAGGGTCCCCAGTCAGGAGCCTCCTGAGACGGTCCGCGGTCCAGAGCCTCCAGCGACGGTCTGCGGTCCAGAGCCTCCAGGGACGGTCTGCGGTCCAGAGCCTCCAGCGACGGTCTGCGGCACAGAGCCTCCAGCAGGGGTTCCCAGTCTGGAGCCGTCTGCGAGGGTTCCCAGTCCGGAGCCTCCGGCGACGGTCTCCAATCTATGGTCCGGTTCCTCCGGCGACGGTCCACGGTCCGGTTCCACGGAAGCGGAGGGATCAGCGAGCGGAGCGGGGTCTACGTCCCGAACCGTAAAAGTACGATGAACACTTTCCACGCTGAGATTTGGTCTCATTCAATTGACGACGGACGTAACAGGGCCAAACAAGCCAAACCTTCTTAATTAAAAACCACAACACAGAGGGCAACTGAGTTAATTTCTCAATGCCTTTTCGGTATTTAGAATACATTTTTATGAGTGAGTCACTTGTTCACATGATCCAGATTGTCTGTATAGTTCAGAATTTGTGTAGGCCTGTTGCAATAGCCTCACTGTAAGAGTTGATAATTTTTGTTGTCAAAGATGGCTTTTAATTTCTTCCTTTGAGTGGTCTTCCCTTAGAACTTTGTTTGCTTCGTTATGTGCAGAAGCACAATAAAATAGATGAGGAGGCTACCGCAGGCAATCGATGTTGGAAGCGCTTGCCACCGGACGCCAGAGCTTTCAAAGGCTCCGCGAACTGCTACTTGAGAGAAACCCTCTGGGTGGCACAGTGCCCACGGCTGAAAGTGTGTGCGTATCTGCAGCTGTGAGTGTGTATTTCAATATGTGGGTGTGTGTATATGTTTGTGTGTGCTTATTTGTTCATGTGTGTATTTCCACTGTGTCAACTCTCCAGTCTGACCTCCCCAGTAGCGGTAGGCAGGGAGGCAGCAATCACCCTGTGGGTAGCATGGTTATGGGGCAGCTGTGAGCCGAGATAAGACCTTAGTTCATTTCTCCCCGCACACTTTTCCTTGAAAGGCGGTAGGCAGATAAACCAAGAGGGGACAAAGCGAGCGGCGTCAGTAGATTGAACCAGGTGGCGTCATTGTTAACTGGGTGATGAATGGGGTCTGAGGGCCAGCACTAAGGGTTGAATAGAAGAGCTGCCTATGACAGCTAGTAGACAGTTGAAGTGATTGGGTTAGCTACTTCTGTTTCTTCCTGTGTGTGTGTGTGTGTGTGTGTGTGTGTGTGTGTGTGTGTGTGTGTGTGTGTGTGTGTGTGTGTGTGTGCGTGTGCGTGTGTGTGCGCGTGCGTGCACTTTTGTGTGTGTGTCAGTGTCTTTGAAGCTGAGGGATGAGATAATAGAAACACCATCCTCGGTGGTATTCTGCTTTAAGGATGAAGAATGTGTTGTAGTACCAGGTTAGCTCCAGAGTAGACAGTCTGTTTTAGATTAAATACATTTAGCTAGATATGGTCATTTTACCTTGATTTTGATTGGTTAATTGATTTTACATTGAATGATCGATTGATACTGGCATTGCGTTAACTCTGTGTTGGCCAATTGTGCAGGTCATTGCTTGCGGTGCAAATATGTTCATTCTGAACGAGACAATAACATTAACCTCAGCTAATGACAAGGGAGAATGCTACGTACCCAGCTAAGCAGCGTAATTACATGCATCACAATGCTGCTCCGAGCCTGCTCATTTTTCACTAAGAGTTGAAATGAGCTTTTGTGACATGGCCCTCCTCCTGTGTGCTTTGAGTATCACATTCACACTGGCTGACTCTATATAGTCTAGCATCTCGTATGTATAAGGTGAATAGCAGTCTCTTGCTCTAAGCATAGCTCCAGCCTGTTGTTAGCTTAGCTCCAGCCTATTGTTAGCTTAGCTACAGTCTGTTGTTGTTAGCATTAGCATCTAGCTCCAGTCTGTTGCTGTTAGCATTAGCACCACGCTCCAGTTTGTTAATATAATAATAATAATAATAATAACAACATATGACAATTACCAGACACTTTTATCCATAGCGACTTTCAGTCATGCCTGCATACAATTTTGTATGGGTGGCTCCAGCGGTAATCAAACCCATGATCCTGGCACTGAAAGCGCCGTGCTCTACCAACTGAGTTACACAGGACCTGTTGTTAGCATTAGCAGCTAGCTCCAGTCTGTTGCTGTAACCATTAGAATCTAGCTCCAATCTACAGTTCTGTGCCTTACAGATGTGTAATTCAATTATATAGATGCAAGATCCTTGAAGGAAGATCTTCAAAGCTGCAATATGTAACTTTTTGGGTAACCCTGACCAAATTCACATAGAAATGTGTGTTATAGATATGTCATTCTCGTTGAAAGCAAGTCTAACAAGCGGTAGATCTCTTCTATGTACATTATTTCTATTCTTCCCAATCTTACATTTAATTTTTTCATCTTTTACTTTCGGTTTTGTACACCAGCTTCAATCAGCTGAAAATAAAGTATTTTTGTACATGGAAAAATATTTCACGACGGTTTAGATGGTATAATGATTCTCTACACTATACTTGCTTGTTGTGTTACATAAACTATTAAAATTTTAGCAACCAGGAAATGGAGGAGTGATTTCTGCATAGTGCATCTTTAAGAGGATTATGGCCAAGGACTGAGGCACTGCGGAACACACACAAAAACGCTCACCCACACAGTCACGCTCACAGGCGCACACACACACACACACACACACACACACACACACACACACACACACACACACACACACACACACACACACACACACACACACACAAACACTTATATTTTTGATACTATTTTTGATACTGAATGTTGTCAGATCTTCAACCAAAACCTAAAATTCGATGAAGGGAACATACATAAAAAAAAAAAACATAAACAAAATGATGCCCAATGCCCCTGTGTGGAAAGTAAATTCCAACTTACACTCAATAACTGGTTGTGCCAACTTTAGCTACGATGACTCCAACCAAACGCTTCCTGTAGTTGTTGATCAGTCTCTCATGTCGCTGCGGACTAATTTTGTCCCACTCTGGCTTGCAGAACTGCTTTAACGCAGCGACATTTGTGGGTTTTCAAGCATGAACTGGTCCTCTCAGTTGGGATTAGGTCTATACTTTGACTAGGCCATTCCAAAGTTTTGACTCGTATGTCCATAGAACATTCTTCCAAGAGTCTTGTTGATCATGCAGGTGCTTCCAGGTTGTTTTTTGGCAAACTTTAGTCAACTTTTTGGAAGAGATGGGTCCCATTATGTCTGGCGAAATCCAAACACTGCATTCCACATTAAGAACCTCATACCAACGGTCAGGCATGGTGATGGTTTGGGGATGCTTTGCTGCCTCAGGACCTGGACGACTTGCCTTAATAGAAGGAACCATGAATTCTGCTCTGTATTAGAGAATTCTACAGGAGAATGTCAGGCCATCCGTCTGTGAGCTGAAGCTGAAGCTTAGCTGAGTCATGCAGCAAGACAATGATCCAAAACACACAATCAAGTATACATGAAAATGGTTAAAAAGCAACAAACTTGTTTTGGAATGACCTAGTCAAAGTTCAGGCCTAATCCCTATTGAGATGTTGTGGCAGGACTTGAAACAAACAGTTCATGCTTGAAAACCCACAAATGTTGCTGAGTTAAAGTTCTGCGTGGAAGACTGGGCCAAAATTCCTCCACAGTGATGTGAGAGACTGATCAACAACTACAGGAAGCACCTGGTTGCAGTCATTGCAGGTATTGGAGTGGCCATCACAAAGCCCTGACCTCAATCCCATAGAAAATTTGTGGACAGAACTGAAAAAGCGTGTGCGAGCAAGGAGGCCAACAAACCTGACTCCGTTACATCAGCTCTGTCAGGAGGAATGGGCCAAAATTCATCCAACTTATTGTGGGAAGCTTGTGGAAGGCTACCCGAAACGTTTGACCCAAGTTAAACAATTTAAAGGCAATGCTACCAAATACTAATTGAGTGTATGTAAACTTCTGACCCACTGGAAATGTGATGAAAGAAATAAAAGTTGGAATAAATCACTCTCTCTACTATTATTCTGACATTTCACATTCTTAAAATAAGGTGGTGATCCTAACTGACCTAAGACAGGGAATTTTTACTAGGATGAAATGTCAGGAATTGTGAAAAACTGAGTTTAAATGTATTCGGCTAAGGTGCATGTAAACTTCCGACTTCAACTGTATGCTGTACTCCACTATGTTTTGGGTGCTTTGTCAGTGTGCTTCTATCAGACTTCAAAATGGCCCCTCTCTGTTGTGAGGCAACTACTGCCTCTTTTCCTAGCGTTGGCAGTGATGTTAGAGATAACCACACTGTAGCCTACAGTATATTAGTTCTCAAGAAGCTTAGTAGTGAAGTAAATTTATATTTTCAGACATGAGACAGTGGCATACACTGTCAGGCTTAACACAGCTTGTGAGACAAAGCCTTTATTGACAACAATTGCCTTTCTGTTGCAAACTCTGACAATATTTTTCCGGGCATCCTAATTCCTCAGTCAAACCACTGAAGAAAACCCCTCAAAATGATCTCAAACTTGTTTTTAATACACAATTAAATTAAACACATACTACACCTTGCTGATAATGAGACTCGGGTATGTTGTGGTGGACTGTCAATAAAATTGCTTCACAGGAATTTTTGTAGTGTGGCTAGCCACTGGATGGCTCTGCATGCACTGTCAGCATGCAGTCAAAGCTACACACTACTTTTGGAGCTAACAAGTGCTCTCAAATCTGATGTCGACAGCAGATTAGTTATATTCATAACATAACTTAACTAGCTAACATACATTTGGAGAAAACAAGTTATATTAACTAGCTAGCTAGCAAACAATACAACAAAAATGATTCTGAAAATACTCCAACAGGCTCAATTCAATCTATCACAGCTAAAGGACAACCACAATGCAGGTTCACTCAATCTTTATTCTGTGCTGTGATTTTAAGGATAGGTGTGTTCAGGTCAATATCTGTGTCAATACCCAATGACAACATCCACAAGAGGAACTTGTGGTGTGTGTGATTTTAACAACATTAACATTCGGAGTGAAGCAGCGGTGTGGTTTTCTTGTATTTACAGTTGATTAAATTGGGGCAGTTGCATCAATGAAGAAAGTTGCAAATCCGACACTAAAGATGGCAGCGCAAGTGAGCATGGTTAGTCAGTATCAGAGAATGAAAAATGCATTACAGTACAGAATATCTCAACATTTTGGTGCCAAGATATTCTTACACTGTGATTTATGGGGTACCCATGACCCACTTGGGAGACAATATAGAGATACTGCTGACTAGAGTTAGTGCATGTATTCTTAGACCATATTGCATAAGCTGAAGATGTAAAGGGTTGAGTTTAGCAAAAACAAACTAGCAAAACAAACTGTAGTCTATAGGCCTACTCTATTACATGTATATAGTGTTTGACGGTTAGGACTACAAGGTAGCATGTAAAGAGTACATGGAGGCCTATAGTATTTGTTACGTTGTCAGTGTTTCTCTCTAGACCTCAGGAGTTATTGGCATTGCTTCAGTAGACGCTCATTGTTTGACACTCTTTGAACTTGTTTGGTGAGGTGCCGTTTTCTTACATTTTATAGCTACAAAACGATAAAACATTGACAGTCAGCGTGTCCTCATAACGAACCACTTTAATCCACCAATTCAGACTCTTTCACAAAGGGCCATAAATAGCCAATCAAGTGTCAGGTTCTCAAGACTTGCCAGGAAACGTGCGCCACGAAACTTCCATTGACTGCCGGTGTCGAGGCGGTGGATCCGGTGGCTGCTGCCTGCTTCTCTTTATGTAATTCCTCTGTGGCGGGTTTGTTGCCGCTCGCTGCACGCCCGTGAAGGCTGTCACCACTTTGAAAAATCCCCAGTGGACGGCTTCCTGACTGTCGAGGACGGGCAATTAAAGCGCTAGTTTGTCTAAAGCTTGTCGTCAGCTGCTTAGCTCTCCTTCGTCGTGCTCTTGCACTCCTCCTCCGAGTGTAGCCTACTCCCTCTGGAATTTTGAATCGCTGGTGGTGTGTGTCAAGCTTGCCTTGATTCAGTCTTTTGACTTGAATGTTTTTACATTGGAAACATTGTAGCCTTCCTCCTCAAGGAACCTAGGTCACATGCCTAATGGACATGTAGACCTAAAGTGTAAATCCAAATCCCTGCCCTTACTTCAACACCGAGATGTTTAAATGATGTAAATGCCAGTTATGCCAGACACAGTCAGGTGTACTTGACTGATGCTTTTTGGCACCACAAACTGCTTACGGTGCACAGTTATTTTATTCTGTTGGAATACGGGGGGGGGGGGAGCATGTCTGTTGCCACTGGGCATATGTGAACATATTGTTATTTGATCCCTACATGTACAGGAATGGGTTGATCCCCTGGGCAGAGGTATTGGTGTTTGGTCATCTGTGGTGGTAGAGCCTGCAGGCATAGCTAAATTAATAGAGGTTGTGATCCCAATAAATTTCAACTTTCTCCCAAAATGTGCACTTGCTCACTTCCCTTAATGGATTTTAAGGTAAACGACTGGTCCCTCTTGCCCATGCATACAACAATCCAATGCTTTTGCAGTGAACACGTGCAGACTTGGAGTGAAAGGGGAGATTATTGGAATTTAGCCATACTGTTTGAATACAGCACCAATGCTCTGCGAGACTACTATTGTACTGTTTAGGCTGACACTGTCCATGGTGCTGATGAGATGGAGAGAAAAAAAGGGAAAAAGAAAGGGGGTAGATGGAGAGCGAGGTGTGGATAGAATGAAAGGGTAGGTGCTTGGTGGTCTGCCAGGAATTGCTACCTATTAGCCAGGCATAGGCCTACCTATTACTGTAAGTCTATATAGCCCATGCAAGAACCAAACAGTTCTTTCCAAACACTCCTGATTAACAAACATTATTGTTCTCTTCCTCGACCCCACAGACAGCAACTTCCTGCTGGGCAACGCGCAGGGCCACCGCGGCTACCCAATCGTCTACTGCTCGGACGGCTTCTGCGAGCTGACGGGCTTCGCGCGCACCGAGGTGATGCAGAAGAAGTGCAGCTGCCGCTTCCTGTACGGCAACGACACCAGCGAGCACGTGGCCCAGCAGATGGAGAAGGCCCTGGAGGGACGAGAGGAGTTCCAGACTGAGGTCCACTTCTACAAGAAGAACGGTGAGAGTGAGACCGTAGAAATAGAATTCTATTCTATTTAATGGGGATGTCTGTTCTAGATATTCTATTGCGATGATTGAGTGTATCCACGAGCATAGACGCAGACCTGGGTTCAGCTACTATTTGAAATCTTTCAAATACTTGGAGCGTTTGCTTGGAGCGTTTGCCTGGAGTGCCATATGGGTGGGGTTTGCAGTTTGGGACTACTCTATTAGTCCATTAAAACAGGCACACTCATTCAAGCATCGATAAAGTATTTGAAATCAGCACCATACTACATACTACAAAATGCACCATGCTATTGACAGAGTTCAACCTGAGCAGTTTACCTGAGTGAAGAGATTGGACAAGGTCAGGTCTGAATTTGGAGAGCTCAAGCTGTGACAGAGGTGAGCCTGTAACCCATGAGCGATGGAAGGAGCTAATAGCAAGCAGAGACGGAAATATGGACGAGAATCTATGCAGTCAGTTTAATAGGGTTGCAGTGTTTTTCTCAAGGAATTAGTGTGCGTGTGAGTGCGTGTGTGTGTGTGTGTGTGTGTGTGTCCATGTGTGAACATACACTAGCCTGTGAATGACTGAATTTTAAGTAGGATTCTAAACTAATTTCTTAGAAAATTGCCAGTGTTGTCCTGTGGCCCCACAATAAGATGTAACGCGTGCACACAGAACACAGCACTAAGAGCTTCTCCCACCTCAGAAACAGACTTACTATAAGCTATGTTCCCTCAACAGAGACCAAAACCGTACACAGGAAATTGTGTGAACCACTGTGTTGCTAATTACTGAATGGAAAGTGTGTTGATAGTCTGGGTGTCTACAGATCTAATAAAGCAAGAGACCCTGAATTGCTACTAAATTGCTACTTTGGCTAAACTCAGCCTTAACCTTTCTAGGACACACGTTCAGCTAGCGGAACCCCCCCACAACATTCCGCTGAAAAGGCAGTGCGGAAAATTCTAAAATATTTTAGAAATATGTAGCTTTCACACATTAACAAGTCCAATACAGCAAATGAAAGATAAACATCTTGATAATCTACCCATCGTGTCCGATTTAAAAAATGCTTTACAGCGAAAACACAACATATGATTATGTTAGATCACCACCAAGTTCAAAAAACACACAGCCATTTTCCCAGCCAAAGATAGGAGTCACAAAAACAGAAAGAGATAAAATGAATCACTAACCTTTGATGATCTTCATCAGATGACACTCATAGGACATCATGTTACACAATACATGTATTTTTTGTTCGATAATGTGCATATTTATATCCAAAAATCTTAGTTTACATTGGCGCCATGTTCAGAAATGCCTCCAAAATATCCGGAGAAATTGCAGAGGGCCACGTCAAATAACAGAAATACTCATCATACACTTTGATGAAAGATACATGTTTTACATATAATTAAAGATACACTTGTTCTTAATGCAACCGCTGTGTCAGATTTCAAAAAAACTTTACGGAAAAAGCACAACATGCAATAATCTGAGACGGCGCTCAAATATAAATAACAATTCTCCGCCATGTTGGAGTCAACAGAAATACGAAATTACATCATAAATATTCCCTTACCTTTGATTATCTTCATCAGAATGCATTCCCAGGAATCCTACTTCGACAATAAATTGTTGTTTTGTTCGATAATGTCAATTATTTATGTCCAAATAGCTACTTTTGATAGCGCATTCAGTACACATATCCAAACGCTCGTGCAACTCACGCATAACGTCAGACGAAAACTTCAAAAATATATCACAGGTCGGATAAACTTGTCAAACTAAGTAGATAATCATGTTGTTGTATCAACATGTTGTATCATGTTGTTGTATTTTCTGATGTATCAAATACTTATGTCATGCAATAAAATGCAAATTAATTACTTAAAAATCATACAATGTGATTTTCTGGATTTTTGTTGTAGATTCCGTCTCTCACAGTTGAAGTGTACCTATGATAAAAATTACAGACCTCTACATGCTTTGTAAGTAGGAAAACTTGCAAAATCGGCAGTGTATCAAATACTTGTTCTCCCCACTGTATATCCAATAACGTTCCAACCGGAGCGTTCCTTCATGTCTGTAAAAGTTATGGAACGCAAGGCGATATCATGAGGAATGCGCGTGACCAGGAACTGGCAATCTCCCAGACCACTGACTGAAACACCTCCCATCCGGCCCCACATCACAGTATACACTTCATTCAACGTTCTACCGACTGTTGACATCTAGTGGAAGGTCTAGGAAGTCCAAACAAATCCATATCTTCCTGTGATTTGAATAGGCGATGAGTAGAAAAAACACCAGCCTCAGAATTTCCACTTCCTGTTTGGAAGTTTGCCTGCCATATGAGTTCTGTTATACTCACAGACATAATTCAAACAGTTTTAGAAACTCCAGAGTGTTTTCTATCCAATATTAATAATAATATGCATATATTAGCATCTGGGACAGAGTAGGAGGCAGTTCACTATGGGCACGCAATTCAAGTGAAAATGCTGCCCCCTATCCCTAAAAAGTTAACCTTAGACATCTATTGCATGGTTTCAACTCTATCTAAGGAGACCAAGAGAGCTTAGCTAGCTAATGTGAGCAATCGGTTGCAAGAGTTGTTTTCTTAAGGGCAATGCTCTGAACCTTTATCTGCTTCATCACTGTTATTAATGAAATGCCAGCAGTACCCTTTTTAATCTTAGCAACGTCATTTTTTCGCGGTATCATTTTTCATTCATTTATTTATTCATTACATGTAATGATGCAAGGAAGCTCATGGATCATGTCCTACATTTTTTTTCTCAATGAATCTTTGTTTGTTTTGCTTTGTTCAGGGACCTCTTTCTGGTGCCTGCTGGACATTGTGCCCATAAAGAACGAGAAGGGGGAGATGGTCCTATTCCTCTTCTCATTCAAGGATATCACTGACATACACGGCAAAGTGCATCACAAGAAAGAAGGTAGGCCAAGCTTCAAAATTGCTCTCACCAAAAACTGTTTTCCTTTTGGTTTGGATGTGATTTATGATTTACCATCTTTTCCCCCTCCGCTTTCATCTCCGCAATGTTCTCCTGTTTGTCATTATTATTTATTTATTATGCCAGTCATTATGCCAGCCATTTTGTTAAATTCAAAGATATTGTTTGAGTAGTTAAATCATATAGACACCAAGCTGTAAACTTGTATTGTCTTGTGACATGACACAAGCATGTTAAAAAACAGATGGAAGTCGTAATGGAGATGACTGTGTGATTGAACATTTCAGAGGATAAGAGGCGGAGCAGGAAGAGTGGCAGCTCTCACTTCAGCGAAGCCAGGAAGCGGGGGCGGACCATGATCTACCATCTGTCCAGCCAGTTCTCCAGAGGCGGCAAGAGAGAGGTCAACTTGGGCAGTGTGAGTACTGGGACCGCCTCTATTCATTCTTCTATTGGTAAATTTGGTTGATTAGCCGATTCCTGATTGGTTAATTGATTTACTTAATTGCTTAATTAATTACTTAATTGGTGTGTTATGCTTTCATGAAAATAATCTTCATAAGTTTGTGGATGGCTAATATGGCTTCTTTCTTTCAATTTCATCTGTGATGTAAACTGTTTGGATAATTATTGAGCAAGGAACAACAATCATTCAAACTTTAACCAAATTCATAATGGTCATTTCTAAGTTCATATACTCAAACTTATCCCAAAGATAAATGGGTATTTCAAATACCCAATAAAACTAACATGTGTGAAGTTCAAAGCCTCTTAATAACTGTTAGGGCTTGTCAATAAATTACAAACAAAAGACAGGTTCTACATCATCCATTTCCACTGGTGTGGTCTAACATCCATTTCCACTGGTGTGGTCTAACATCCATTTCCACTGGTGTGGTCTAACATCCATTTCCACTGGTGTGGTCTAACATCCATTTCACTGGTGTGGTCTAACATCCATTTCCACTGGTGTGGTCTAACATCCATTTCACTGGTGTGGTCTAACATCCATTTCCACTGGTGTGGTCTAACATCCATTTCCACTGGTGTGGTCTAACATCCATTTCCACTGGTGTGGTCTAACATCCATTTCCACTGGTGTGGTCTAACATCCATTTCCACTGGTGTGGTCTAACATCCATTTCCACTGGTGTGGTCTAACATCCATTTCCACTGGTGTGGTCTAACATCCATTTCCACTGGTGTGGTCTAACATCCATTTCCACTGGTGTGGTCTAACATCCATTTCCACTGGTGTGGTCTAACATCCATTTCCACTGGTGTGGTCTAACATTAATTTCCACTGGTGTGGTCTAACATCCATTTCGACTGGTGTGGTCTAACATCCATTTCCACAGGTGTGGTCTAACATCCATTTCCACTGGTGTGGTCTAACATCCATTTCCACTGGTGTGGTCTAACATCCATTTCCACAGGTGTGGTCTAACATCCATTTCCACTGGTGTGGTCTAACATCCATTTCCACTGGTGTGGTCTAACATCCATTTCGACTGGTGTGGTCTAACATTAATTTCCACTGGTGTGGTCTAACATGAAACTCCATTTCTCCCTCCTCTGCAGGTTGAAACTGGAGTCACAGCATTAAAATGGCAAAATCTTAGCCTCCTAGCCATGGTTGCCGGGAGACTCAAGGCAGTTTCTAAGGAATAGAGTCACTGGCATTGTGGATTAGGAGTCAGAGTGAAAACTGATTACATCATCCCCCTCGGTGTTGCTGGGTTTCAACTAGACAGCCAAAAAGTCAGATTCTACAGCCACAAAGTCAAAATTGGCTATACCAATTAGCTGGTTGGTCTTAATTTAAGGTTAGGCATTAGGTTAGTAGTGTGGTAAAGGTTAGGGTTAGGTTTTCAAATCAGATTATATGAAGATACATTTTAGAAATGGGCGGGGTTTAGCCATAATTCTAACTTTGTGGCTTTATTAACTAGTGACAACCGTGTTACTGTGGCTGTCTTGAACATGGCAATGCTGCACTAGCAGCAGCTGAATTATATAGGTCATTATATATGTCCCGGCTGGTTTTCTTACTCCCCTGGGTGTTGGGATGTCTATAGGGCCTCCAGAGAGATTTTCATACTGAAAAGCAGGGGCTGAGGGGTGTGTTCCAGGCCAGCCCACCTTGTACCTTATTGGGCATCGGTGTGCTACGACTCCCCCTCGTCTGCCAGAGGCCTGGTGCCACGCTTCCGATCCCACCTACTCGCAGATGGCACTGTTTACGCCGCCATACACGCTCACTCACACCTGCTCTGGAATGAATCACACTCGGACACACAGACGCATAGCTCACGTAACTGCACACGGACATACACACTGGCACACACAGCAATTCCCATGTACACTCCGCTTCCCACAAAATTCTACACACGCATGCACAAACCAGGTCATTTTCAAAGTCAGACTCATCTCTTGGGTGGCTGCTGAAAAATCACGAATTAGAGGATTAGTAGCAAACCTACAACTCTGTTATTTTTTATCACCGGTTAAGTTGACTGAGAACACATTCTCATTTACAACAACCACCTGGGGAATACTTACAGGGGAGTGGAGATGAATGAGCCAATTGGAAGCAGGGGATGATTAGGTGGCCATGATGGTATGAGGGCCAGATTGGGAATGTAGCCAGGACACCAGGGTTATCATCTCTACTCTTACGATAGGTGCCATGGGTGCCTTTATAGTGACCACGTTTACCGTCCCATCCGAAAGACAGCACCCAAACACAGGGTGTCCTTGGACCAAAGGAAAGGGTGCCTTCAACACCACTTCCAGCAGCATCTGGTCTCCCATCCAGGGACTGATCAGGATCAACCCTGCTTAGCGTCAGAGGCAAGCCAGCAGTGGCATACAGGGTGGTATGCTGCTGGCATGTCAATATATGGCATTAAAGCTGGAATCCATACTTGGGGAAACTGCCACGTCAGTTTGCAATATTACAAAAACAAAGAAGTTACTTCAAACAACGAATACTGTTTTTGTCCCTCTGACACCATTGGATAACACTGCACATCATTGCATGCGTGATAAAACAGCAGAGCATGCTGCAAAAAATGTTTTTTCACGATGCTGGATGCTCCTCTCCTCAATTTCAACAAAAACAATAACAAATGCGCTGGGGCGGACAGTGGCGCTGTTTCAACTTATGCGGATTTCGGCTTTAAGATTATGTTTACCTGCTATAGATAAAATATTGTAAAAGATAGATTGTCCCTTACCCACTGCAGGTTGATACATCTAAATGATATTATTATAACATAATTATAACATAATATCATTAACATATTATTACATATTATTATGAACATCTATTATTACAGTATATTTGGGGAACATGCCAGTATATTGTAACGTATATTGCAGTACCATAGGGATATGGTAATTGTAGCTGTTTCTCTTGGCATTTTCATCTACCTAGAGACCCAGAACGAGGATCATGTTTCCTCTCCAAGTGTGAGTGTGTGACAGAGGGGGAAGCCAACTATACATCCAACACAGAGGGAGGTGGAGAGATGACACTCACTCTGTCATGTGTGTGCTCGCGTGTGTGCACGTGCGTGTGCACATGTGTGGAGAGAGTGTGTGGGTATTTAAAAAAAGGCTTGTGGTGTGTGTGTGTGTGTATGGTCATGTATGCGCACAAGTATGAGGTATTACTCTTCTCTCTATATTACACACACATGGGATTTCTATAATTGTTGCTGCCTAAGTTACAGGACTTACTCATTTACATTCTTGGAACGCTCATGGGATCACAGAGAATCAGCCTCTCTCTCTCGCTCTCTCACTCTCTCTCTCTCTCTCTCTCTCCACAGTTAACAGTGCATTCGGGAAAGTATCCAGACCCATTCCCTATTTCCACATTTTCTTACGTTACAGCCTTATTCTAAATTGGATTAAATCCATTTTTCCCTCATCAATCTACACACAATACCCCAATAGAAAAAAGAAATACATTATTTACATACGTATTCAGACCCTTTGCTATGAGACTCGAAATTGAGCTCGGTTGCATCCTGTTTCCAATGATTATCCTTGAGATGTTTCTGCAACTTGATTGGAGTCCACCTGTGGTAAATTCAATTGGCCATGACGTCAAAGGAATTGTCCCGTAGAGCTCCGAGACAGGATTGTGTCGAGGCACAGATCTGGGGAAGGGTACCCCAAAATATCTGCAGCATTGAAGATCCTCAAGAACACAGTGGCCTCCATAAATCTTAAATGGATGAAGTTTGAAACCACCAAGACTCTTCCTAGAGCTTGCAGCCCGACCAAACTGAGCAATCGGGGGTGAAGGACCTTGGTGAGGGAGGTGACCAAGAACCCAATGGTCACTCTGACAGAGCTCAAGAGTTCCTCTGTGGAGATGGGAGAAACTTCCAGAAGGGCAACCATCTCTGCAGCACTCCACCAATCAGGCCTTGATGGTAGAGTAGCCAGACGGAAGCCACTCCTCAGTAAAAGGCACATGACAGCCCTCTTAGAGTTTGCCAAAAGGCACCTAAAGGACTCTCAGACTTTGAGAAACAAGATTATCTGGTCTGATGAAGAAGACTGGCAAAGGGAAAGGGGAAACCTAGTCAGTTGTACAACTGAATGCATTCAACTCTGAATGCCAAGTGTCACGTCTGGAGGAAACTTGGCACCATCCCTACGGTGAAACATCATGCTGTTGGGATGTTTTTCAGTGGCAGGGACTGGGAGACTAGTCAGGATTGAGGGAAAGATGAACGGAGCAAAGTACGGAGACATCCTTGATGAAAACCTGCTCCAGAGCGCTCAGGACCTCAGACTGGGGCGAAGGTTCACCTTCCAACATGACAATGACCTTAAGCACACAGACAAGACAACGCAGGTGTGGCTTCGGTACAAGTGGCCCAGCCAAAGCCCGGACTTGAACCCGATTGAACATCTCTGGAAAGACCTGAATTAGCTGTGCAGCAACGCTCCCCATCCAACTTGACAGAGCTTGAGAGGATCTGCAGAGAAGAATGGGAGAAACTCCCCAAATACAGGTGTGCTAAGCTTGTAGCATCATACCTAACAAGACTGTAATCGCTGCCAAAGATGCTTCAACAAAGTACTGAGTAAAGGGTCTGAATACTTATGTGAATGTGATATTTCCGTTTTTTATGTTTAATTAATTAGCAAAACGTTCTAAAAGCCTATTTGAGCTTCATCATTATGGGGTATTGTGTGTAGATAGACGAGGAAATACTATTTAATCAATTTTAGAATATGGCTGTAACTTAACAAAATGTGGAAAAAGTCAAGGGGCCTGAAAACCTTCCAAAGGCAGTTTGGGGTCAATTAGAAATGTCTTGGTTTTTGAAAGAAAAGCACATTTTTTGTCCATTAAAATAACATCAAATTGATCAGAAATACAGTGTAGATATTGTTAATGTTGTAAATGACTATTGTAGCTGGAAACAGCTGATTCTTAATGGAATATCTACATAGGCCAGCAGCCTGGAGTCGCCTCTTCACTGTTGACGTTGAGACTGGTGTTTTGCGGGTACTATTTAATGAAGCTGCCAGTTGAGGACTTGTGAGGCTTGTTTTTCTCAAACTAGACACTCTAATGTCCTTGTCCTCTTGCACAGTTGTGCACCGGGGCCTCCCACTCCTCCTTCTATTCTGGTTAGAGTCAGTTTGCGTTGTTCTGTGAAGGGAGTAGTACACAGCGTTATACAAGATCTTCAGTTTTTTGGCAATTTCTCGCATGGAATAGCCTTAATTTCTCAGAACAAGAATAGACTGATGAGTTACAGAAGAAGGTTATTTGTTTCTGGCCATTTTGAGCCTGTAATCTAACCCACAAATGCTGATGCTCCAGATACTCAACTAGTCTAAAGAAGGCCAGTTTTATTGCTTCTTTAATTAGAACAACACTTTTCAGCTGTGCTAACATAATTGCAAAAGGGTTTACTAATGATCAATTAGCCTTTTAAAATGATAAAGTTGGATTAGCTAACACAACGTGCCATTGGAACACAGGAGTGATGGTTGCTGATAATGGGCCTCAGTACGCCTATGTAGATATTCCATAAAAAATCCACCGTTTCCAGCTACAATAGTCATTTATAACGTTAACAAAGGCTACTCTGTATTTCTGATCAATTTTATGTTATTTTAATGGACAAAAAAATGTGCTTTTCTTTGAAAAACATGGACATTTTTAAGTGACCCCAAACTTTTGAACGGTAGTGTATATCATTACCCCCCCCCCGTTTCATTTCTTCCCTTTTAGCAGCTGGTCGTGCTGTGAATAGCTCACTATTTGTAGCATCAGTCCAGAAAGGCAGGAAGGAAGGAAGGAACACCTGTGTGTGAGAGAAGATAGAACAGGCTGTCAAAGGATTGACGCTGTAACTTCAGAGAATGTGTGGGATAACTGCAAAGCATCTCAGTGCCCTAAAATGCATAATGATTACCCCCAATTCCTATATTTAGGCTGTTTGTTCAGAGGAGAACTATCTATCTCAATTCGTCTTTCTGTGGGTTTTAAGGAGGCAAGGAATCGATTGTGTCACAGGGTTGGCTAACCCTCCTCCTGGAGAGTTACTGGGTGTTCAGGGTTTTGTTCCAGAACTACTCTATAAAACACCTGATTCAGCTAAGTATTTCTCATTTCTGTCCTCTCCTTGCCTCTTCCACTCTCTTTTTCTATCTCCCTATGGGGTTGGGAGTGTGTAATTCTAGTCCCCCCTGGTTTATATAATCTACTGTAACCCAGTTTCCAATGAGTCCACCAGTCTTGACCTGCTGTTTTTGTGGATTGTTCAAGAGGGAGATTATGAAGCAAATTTGTGGAGTTTGTCGTTCCGTCTACTGTGGTCAAATCTAACAGTAACCATGCAATTTCAGCTGGTTGGATCTTTACTCTGTGCTGTATTCTGCTTGAGAGAAAGTCTGTCTTTCTGTGTCACGGGCGAGATATGAGAAACCAACGTCTTAACCGTTGACAGCTGATACTGATTTTGAAGTCACAGTCAGGGCTAGCTCATCAAGAGACTTTGATCTGTCTGTGTCATGGTTTGTTTTTCTCAGCTCAAAGCATGCTGGGGGATATACGCGTTAGGGTTGCCTGGGTGAAGCTTGATGAAGTACGAAGATCAGCTGTTGCTGCAGGAAGATTTAGCAACACTTGGTGCCCGCAGCGGGCTTTTTCGCCTCTCATCAACACTAGGACGTGCTCTGTTGGCTGTCGGACGGAAGGATGGATTGACCCGATCCCGGTGATGTAATGTGAGCCAAATTAAAAAAGAAGTCCCAGCGTTCGCTGACGTCCCCGACTCATTCGCTCAAAAAAAACATTAAATCGGCCCGAGCAGCTTGGCTTTTCCTTAGGATTTGCCTCAGTGCCATTCAACTTCTTAATTGAAGTGGGGGAAACATCCCAGCAGTCCAAACAAGTGGTAAATAACACATTGTCATTGTAACTGTGAAGTGTCCCTCTTTTCTTCTTCCCTTTATATTGCACATTTTCACAATCGAGAGGAGCCTGTCATTATGGGTGAAGAGGTGATGGTTTGGGGACAATTCCGATATTTACAACACACGCACGCACCAGGGTTGGGGTCAATTCTGAATTGAGTTACGAAGTGCCCTTTAATCTCAATTGAATTCTTGAATTTGAATTAACCACACCTCACAGAAAGCAGAATTTTAGTCAACGGTAGAATTTCTATTCAATGAAAATGAAATGGGTAGTGGCTAGCCTAGTGGTTAGAGCGTTGGGCTAGTAACCGAAAGGTTGCAAGTTCAAATCCCCAAGGTACAAATATGTCGTTCTGCCCCTGAACAAGGCAGTGTTCCTAGGCCGTCATTGAAAATAAGAATTTGTTCTTAACTGACTTGCCTAGTTAAATAAAGGTATAATAATTCAAATGGCTATTATGTACTGTATGTAGACACATCCCTATACAAATGTTGACATCATGTATGGTTAACAATACCATGTATAACATATGGTTGAAATATTCGATTTTTTAACTCATTCTCCTAAAATTATATATATATATTATTGTATAATTTTGTAGGTTGTCTATAATAATTCAAATTTCACTTACATGTTAGAAAACATACATTTCCCAGAATGCATTAGATCAAATCAAAGACTCCAGAATGGAAGAGAACAATCTAACATCTCATCACAAAAAAATACTGTTTGACATCTGAGTTATAATCAAGTTCATATTTGAAATGGTATCTGTATATATTTTTTTAATTATGTGACAGATGCTTTTGGTAAAATATTTGTCAAAGGAATTACTTTATTTCACATCTGTTGAATTTCTTTGAATTGCTTTGAATTAAATTATATTCAAATTCTGCTTCCTCTGAGGTGTGTCCAATGCAAATTCTAATTTAAATTCTTGGGTTGAATTTAAATTAAGAAATTCCTAATTGATCCCAATCTTGACACACACACACACACACACACACACACACACACACACACACACACACACACACACACACACACACACACACACACACACACACACACACACACACACACACACACACACACACACACACACACACACACACGATCTTGTATAACTAACCTTGTGGGGGCACACAATTCAGTCCCATTCAAAATCCTATTTTACCTAACCCTAACCCTAACCTTAACCTGAAAACCTAACCCTAAAACTAACCGTAGCTCCTAACCCTAACCTAATTATAACCCTAACACTAGTTCTAACCTTAACCCTAAACCCCCTAGAAATAGCATTTGACCTTGTGGGGACTAGCAAAATGTTTGTTCATTTACTATTCCCCACACACATACAAAATTAGGAATGTTATAATTTCGACACTCTCCTCCTCTCCCTCCTTTTTTGTGCGACCACAATTCCCTTGCTCCCCCAATTATTTCCCTATGTAAGGGCTATCCATCCCGAGGTGCCTCATTAAGAAGATTACACAGCAGTACAACAGTGCTCGCCGCCTCCCGGACACATACCAGGGAAATTACATTTCATACTTAATTACCCAGGCTGACCCACCCCCCAAAACAATACGCACATATTCCAGAAAGTAACAAATAAATGAAATTATACGAAATATCTGAACAAGCAATTTCAGGTTCCTGAGTGTGTGTATGTATGTATGTATGTATGTATGTATGTATGTATGTATGTATGTATGTATGTATGTATGTACTGTATGTACTGTATGTATGTATGTATGTATGTATGTATATATATATATATTATACTGTATATACTGAATATATATATATATATATATATATATATATATATATATATATATATATAGTGTGTGTGTATGTATGTATGTATATATATATATATATATATATATATATATATATATATATATACTGTATATACTGAATATATACATGATATATATATATATATATATATATATATATATATATATATATAGTGTGTGTGTAGACAGTATGGACAGTATATAAATGGAAAAGGTGTGTATAGTAGTTATATAGGATGAAACATGACTAGAACAGTGTATACATATAAAGTGGGTAAAACAGTATGTAAACATTATTATAGTGACCAGTGTATAATGACTTTATGTACATAGGGCAGCAGTCTCTACGGTGCAGGGTATAGTAGGCCAGCTAGTGATGACTGTTTAACAGTCTGATGGCCTGGAGATAGAAGCATTTCTCGGTCCCAGCTTGGATGCACCTGTACTGTCTCCGCCTTCTAGATGATAGTGAGGTGAACCGGCCGTGGGTTGGGTGGCTGGAGTCCTTGATCCATTTAGGCTTTTCTGTTTCCCTTCACCCCGCTTTTCATTTCTGTCCAAGGTAATAGCTTTACTTAATGTCTCCTCAACATTGTTATGGCTATAACGTCCAATAGTCAGATCTTCGCTGTCATTATGCCAACCCAGGATGGACACTCCGATTCGCTATGGAATTATAATATATCTCACCCATGATTAGCTTTCTCAATCAAAAATTCTAACGAGGGGGGAATGAATAAGTGCTATTTCAAATTTTTATGGCGAAGTTCAGTCGATTCGGCACTTCTCTCATTTGTCTTTAATGAGACGAGATGAGAAAAGTTGAGAAATACACTTGGGCGAGAAATAGCTGATGACTTTTGGATGAGGGGATGTTGAAGGAAGAGTTGAAATCATGCATGTCATTCTGATGCTCAGTGTGGCGTAGTTGGTCGTTTCCCCTTCATCGTCGCCTCACTTCCTCCCTCACAGGAAGTCATCTTGATCAGAGGACCTCGTTTTTTGATAGGGCACTGATGGACAAATGTGATACCTTTTGGATTCATGATGTGTAGCAGAAACAATGAGAAACTGAGGAACTTGAGAAACTGGCCCAAGTGGGTGACTGTTTTGGACAAGAGCTTATTCAACACCTCACTTCACACACAATCCCATTCATCCTTTAATCATTCTACCAACACATCTCTCTCTCTCTCTCTCCCTCCACCAGAACATGTTTGAGAAGCCCTCGTCCCTCCCGGAGTATAAGGTAGCGGCGGTGCAGAAGTCCCGCTTCATCCTGCTTCACTACAGCGTATCCAAGGCATTATGGGACTGGATGATCCTCCTGGCCACCTTCTATGTGGCGGTCACCGTGCCCTACAACGTCTGCTTCACGCCTTACGACGAGCTGGACACGGCCGCCCGCGCCACCATCGTCAGCGACATCGCCGTGGAGATGCTCTTCATCCTGGGTGAGGAGATGGGCGGAGTAAGGGAATAGGAGGTAGGAGGTAGGTTGTAGGATATAGGAAGTAAGGAATATGAAATGGGACGTGCCATCATTGTTAACGACATTGTTGAGGAAATGCTCTTCATCCTGGGTGAGGGAGTAAGGGAAAAAGAAAGGAAAGGTATAGGAAATGGGAAGGTTGTAGGAGATAAGGAATAGGACATTGAATGCTTCTCCATCAAAAACCACACTATCATGGAGATGTTCTTATGAAATAAGGTGAAAGGATAGGAGGAGATAGGAGGTAAGTTGTAGGAGATAAGGGATAGGAAATAGGAGCTGAAAGCGGCCACCTGCTCCACCAACATCAACGACATCACCATGGAGATATTCTATAGGCGGTAGGATATCTGGGATCTAGGGAATAGGAGGCAAGAGATTGGAAATAATCACGTCAGGATTTGGCTTAATTATGGTTTGCTGTTCTCTTAGTCTTAACTGTATTAACTGTTATGTCCAGTAATTACATCTGATCCAGTGTTTCTCCTGTAGTAGATACATTTCCAAGATAGATAGTATGTGTCCTGGTCAGACTAAGACCTTGGTTCAAATACATTCTTATTTAAGTATTTGTATTTTAAATACTTATTTTCTCTGTATTTAATTATTTTCTAATTATTTGGCTGAATTACTTCTATTTGAAGTATTTGAAAGTATTCTCAAATGATTTCCTATAAATAATATTTGAAACTATTTTCAACAATTGTTTCCAAGTATATTTCAAATACCATAGGACCAAACAGACCTGGGTTCAAATTCATGGAATATTGAAATATGTGTATTTGGAAATATCCTTGTCTCTGTATATACTTTCCAAGTGTATTTCCAATATTCAACTATTTTTAAGAAACGACAACACCTCTTGGTGAGATATACTGTACGTTGAATTAGGTGCTGTAGTGCAGGGCTGGAGCAAAAGCATGCACAGGGTTTTCCCCAAGGGTTGAGTGACCACTATGCTACCATGACTGAAACATTTCTGTGACCACTAAGCAAACATTTAGCTATTTTGGAACCTTATCACTTATTTCATACCCACTCCGTTCACAGACATCATCCTGAACTTCCGAACATCCTTTGTGAGCACGTCGGGTCAGGTGGTGTACGAGGCACGCTCCATTTGCATCCACTACGCCACCACCTGGTTCTTTGTCGACCTGGTGGCTGCACTGCCCTTTGACCTGCTCTATGCCTTCAACATCACTGTGGTGGGTATATGAGGTCGTATATTCACATACACTCTACTGTACCTATACACATACAAATTCACTTCAAAGAATAAAAAAATGGCCTGGATAAATTCTAATTAATTTGGTTGGAGGCAAGTGATTCTCAGCAAGTGTAATTTATAATACCTTTGGTAAGTTGCAGGTGCCTACAGGGCAGTGGCGATTTTAGCATGTAAGCATGCCAGCAAAGACACTACACAACACTAAACAATACATTAATTGCACTATAACGGCGACAAGTGGTGCACACATAAAGCTGTCTCAACAGCAGAGCTTTCCTTTCAGCACCATGGGGTGAATCCTTACCACCGCTACACCTGGCTATCAGCGGAGCCTTGTCTGGCAGCAAAACAATTCATTCAGCCACACTTACTGCCTTTTTAAAAAACATAGCTGATATGGCTGACTTGCTTAAACAAATGTGGTTGCTACTGATAATTGAGATGTACAAACTATGGCATAAGGCAATGATGAGCAGAGAAGAGGCATTCCGTAATTTCGATGAAGACATTAATGAGCGAGCCGGAGTAAGACGGACGTAGTCAGTATAACTATGTGTTCAGCACTTTTGAAATGTACAGCAACAGAATGCAGAACATGGGCTGCTCTTACAGTATTTCCCCTGTACACCAAGTCAGAACCGTAGGATAAATAAAGGGGGCATATAAGCAGACAATGAAACCTCTTACAATATTAGATGATGAGATTTCTCATAAACGGGTTATAGGCTACATGTGCAGCACCACCGAGTCAGAACAGTAACGTTAGGCGAAATTAAGAGGTGAAAATAGACCAAATCATTAGGGTGAGGCACATGGGCTACTATCAGCTTACTACACAACATACACTTAGTATTACTTTCTTAGCTACAGTATACATATCTCCCTTGCATATTACATAATTTATGCAGCAACATACAAGACATTTTTGGATTTGCATTCTCTGGATTTATAGTGGGAACTCTGAGAGAAAAAAAAGACACAGCCACTCCATTGAATAGCAGGCTACTGGTTGCTATGCAATGCTTGCAGTTAGCTACTGATTCCTTCCAAACGACTCATTGTTGAATTTGCGATTTCCAACTTGTTGTGTAATCTTTATGTCCAATGGCCGATGAGCACCGATAGTTTTATCTATAATTTCTCTTCATTATTTCTCTCCATTTGACAAGGATTAAAAAGGATTTGCCAGTAGATTGTTGACTTGATTCATGATGATGACTGCTAGCTAAGACTTTGAAAGTAAGATGTTGACATGATCCGTCCAATCAAAGCTACTGTACATATAACGTGATTTGACGTCATTTTATCTGTGGCCAATGACCTTGAGCCTTCTTGGAAGGGCACTTGTAACATAACTCTATGGCAGGACCCAATGGGCTGAAGATTGGATGTCTACCCTTACTAAGGACTTAAACTTGGCGATGACGTAGTGTCCCCATGAGTGACAGAACACTGAGCCAATCACGGCGCAATGCTCCTATTTTTTGCTGGCTCGCCCCACCACCACAGAAAGCACTGAGCTAGGCTGAAACACCTGCATTTTGGAGCTGCCTTACTCAGGAAAACAAAAAAAGACCATGTGTGTATGTGGCTTTATTAACTCGGATGATATATTTTTGGGGGTCATTGTTGTGAGAAAATGGGATGCCTGCTGAAAAAGTGTATCACTGGGATACACATATATAGGTAACTGTCAAAATAAAGGGTGCGCTTGAGTAAATTAAGTTTCAACTCTATATTATGGTTTGAGGCGCATTTTCCATGGTTAATGTCCACTCAACCCCTTAGAGGGCAAGGTAAACCGCAATAAATACACAGATATTCTGAGTGATCCCCTTCAACCTATGGTGAATCATTTTCTATCCTAACGGGAGTGGTCTCGTCCAAGACGACAATGTCCCCATCCACAGGGCACGAGTGGTCACTCAATGGTTTGATGAGCATGACAACGATGTAAACCATATGCCATGGCCGTCTCAGTCACCAGATATCAACCCAATTGAACACTTATGTGAGATTCTGGAGAGACGTCTGAGACGGCGTTTTCCATCAACCATCAACAAAACACCAAATGATGGGATTTCCCATGGAAGAATGGTGTCGCATCCCTCCAATAGAGTTCCAGACACTTGTAGAAGCTATTCCAAGGCGCATTGGAGCTGTTCTGGCAGCTCGCTTTCATGGTTTCCATATTTTGTTGTCATGAATGTTGCCTTAAATGTAAAAAATTATTTTAATTCGGATTTCATTTCAATTATCTTCAACCTAATCCACACCAAGTAAATGTGGAAAACAATTCTAATTCAAAAAATGTAAATTACAATTTAATTTCAATGATCTACACAACTTACTCCACTCTCTCAAAATGAATCTTAAAAAAAAGAAGAAAAATCTGTTCTTATCTTTGTTCACTCTGTCCTCTTGGTCCCAGACCTCCCTGGTCCACCTGCTGAAGACGGTTCGCTTGCTGCGGCTGTTGAGGCTTCTCCAGAAGCTGGACCGTTACTCCCAGTACAGTGCCATGGTGCTCACCCTGCTCATGTCCATGTTCGCCCTGCTGGCCCACTGGATGGCCTGCATCTGGTACATCATCGGACGCAAGGAGATGGAGAACAACGACCCAGACACCTGGGACATAGGTGAGTCTGGCTGGCTGAGTGAGGAAGGTGAGGGCCAGGTGGGTGGGTGGGTGAGTGAAGGGGGGACACACACACAAATACTAGGGCCTGGGGTGTACAGACATATTCACGTGTGTGCACACACACAATGCGCACCCACACATTGATCATACTTGATAGATGCACCAAATTTAAGTCTCCAGCCCCATATGTGTGTGTGTGTGCGTGTAGGCATGCGTAAGTGTGTGTGTGCATGTAAAGGAAAGCAATACTGGGCCTTATTTATCCCTGGAGGACACAACCTCATTCCACCAGCTCCCTTAAGTCCATGCCAGCTTCCTGACTCTTGGCGTGCCCTAGCAGGGGTGGCAACCAGCGAGTGCCTTGCCAACGCCCCCATCACTCCAAGTCTTTGATGACAGACCACCTGAACAGTGACATAGGCAGTGTACTGCAACAGAAGATGTTCACGCTTGCTCTCTAACGACACAAACAGCATTTATTTGACAGTATTAGAGTAGAAGTGTCTCCTCTTACGCACCCAGAACATCGCTCTTAAAGGCATGATCCACCCCCAGAAATAAAAAATCATGAAACTCCTATCAATTTGTTGGAAGCCTATGTTCAGTGGTTCAAATAAAAATGCTCCCCGTGATTTAACTTCTAAGTGGTCCGTATGTGAAATTCGGGAACTTGTGCCGGAAAGCGTCATACTACATGGTTCTCGTCACTGGAGATAGGGGATAACACACTATCACATTACATAATGCTTTTATAACAATTACCTGCACTCCAGATTGCCAAATTAGCCAATAGATGGTATGGGCATACTTGTCTAGAACATATCCATCCGTTTATATCGTCATGACTAAGTAGATATTTCACTTAGATGTGCTCAATTTAAAAAGTGGACCAAATTATTCAACTCAGCTTCTCCCTCAAGTACAATCTCACAATGTGCCCTGTGTCTTTGGGAAATGTGGGAAAGGGCCATTGTTGCAATAGCGACATACTCTGCACTCGCTCTGGCAAGTTGAACTCGGTGAGATATACTCTTAAATTGATAGTGCAGTTTGTTTAGGGGATTTTACAGCTCGCTAGATACTTCACATGCTGATTTTAACTTTAGTATTATTGTGTGTAGCTAAGTTTGCTAGCTAACTAGCTAGCCAGCCAGCCAAGAGAGAGTGCATTGCATTGTGGGTTTTGTAGTCGACCTGAGCTGCAACAGATTTCCACAACAATTTGTTTTATAAATGTCGACAAAATGAAATATTTGTTCACAAAAAATAATGTTCTCTCTCTCCCCAGCCCAGTTTTCTTCCAGCACAACCTGTCTAAATTCTCAATGTTGATTCATAAAAATTAACCCCAAAGTTATACAAGTAAGCGTGGCTTGGAGTTATATGAATGCTGACCTTCTGACCTGGTCTCACCCCTACAGGTTGGCTCCATGAGCTGGGCAAGCGTTTGGAGACTCCATACGCCAACAGCACACTGGGCGGACCCTCAGTACGCAGCTCCTATATCGCTGCCCTCTACTTCACCCTCAGTAGCCTCACCAGCGTGGGCTTCGGCAACGTGTGTGCCAACACTGACGCCGAGAAGATCTTCTCTATCTGCACTATGCTCATAGGGGGTGAGTGTGGCACCCTGGTTTGGCGCTGCCACCCGGGCAAGCGGGCATGCCAGGCCCAAAGTTTGGATGCAATTTGGCGTCTTTTCATTTGTAAGTCGCACTGTGGTTATGGGGATTTAAAATGTGTGTCTTGTTCCTCTGCATCTCCTCTCCTTTCCTCTCCTCTTCTCTTCTGTTCTCCCCCCCCCCCCCCCCCCACCCAGCCCTGATGCATGCGGTGGTATTTGGTAACGTGACGGCCATCATCCAGCGGATGTACTCCCGGCGCTCCCTCTACCACACGCGCATGAAGGACTTGAAGGACTTCATCAGGGTTCACCGTCTGCCCCAGCAGCTCAAACAGCGAATGCTGGAGTACTTCCAGACCACCTGGTCCGTTAACAATGGCATCGATGCCAACGAGGTAAGGCCATACGACCATAATGCAACCACAATACAACAAAAGAACGATGCATAAAACACACGGATCCATTTCCGCTTTACGCTATCTTATTGTGTTTTGCATTTATTATGGATCCCCATTAGCTCCTGCCAAGACAGCAGCTACACTTCCTGGGGTGCAGCAAAAATTAAGACAGTAATATACAATATAATATATATATATTTTTTACATTAAAATACATTTGACAACTTTAAGTGTGTGCCCTCCAGCCACTACTCTATTACAACACACTATATGGTAGCCATATTGACAAGTTGACATGGTCCTTTTTACATTGGTCAAGTGCTCTCTCTCTTTCTCTCTCTCTCTCTCTCTTTCTCTCTTTCCCGCTGGCTTTCCCTCTCTCTCCCTCGCTCCTCCCTCCCTCTATCTCTCTCTCGTCCTCTTTCTCTCCGTTCCAGCTCTTGCACGACTTCCCGGACGAGCTGCGGGCCGACATCGCCATGCACCTGAACAAGGACATCCTGCAGCTGCCCGTGTTCGAGGGGGCCAGCCGTGGCTGTCTGCGCTCGCTCTCCCTCCACATCAAGACCTCGTTCTGCGCCCCTGGCGAGTACTTGATCCGGCAGGGCGACGCGCTCCACGCTAACTACTTTGTCTGCTCGGGTTCCCTGGAGGTGCTCAAGGACAGCATGGTGCTGGCCATCCTAGGTTAGTATAGGGGTCAAAGGTCATTGTCATCTGTAGGTCATATGTGGGATTGAAGAGAGAGGGTGAAGTTCCCCTTAGGTACAGATCTAGGATCAGCTTCCCTTCCCCCAATTCAAACCTTAACCATTAGTGGGGAAAATGCTAAACTGACCAAAGATCAGTGTCTAGGGGCAACTTCACCCTACTCTGAAGAGAGACGAGTGGGGATGGAATATGATAAACATTTGATGGGCTTGATAGGACTTTCATCACCTTGCTTATACCAGAGTTTCCTTAACCTCTCCTTGAGTACCCAGATTCACTCATTTGATCCATTCTTTTAGCACAGCTGATTCGACTGGTTAAATGCTCATCAAGTCCTTTATTAGTTGAATAACGTGTGCTAGTACTGGATTTGTTCAAAAAAGTAGAACTGGCTGGAGGAACCTAAACTGGCTGGAGGAACCTAAACTGGCTGGAGGTACTAGAACTGGCTGGGGGTACTAGAACTGGCTTGGGGTACTAGAACTGGCTTGGGGTACTAGAACTGGCTGGGGTACTAGAACTGGCTGTGGGTACTAGAACTGGCTGGGGGTACTAGAACTGGCTGGGGGTACTAGAACTGGCTGGGGGTACTAGAACTGGCTGGGGGTACTAGAACTGGCTGGGAATACTAGAACTGGCTGGGGGTACTAGAACTGGCTGGGAATACTAGAACTGGCTGGGAATACTAGAACTGGCTGGGAGTACTAGAGGAGATTTCCACAAGTACCTATGGGGTAGAGGCTAGGGGTTTTTCTGGACAGGGCCAATGATTCCTCAGCAGCACCAACACGTGCCGTACTGTATGTTGCTGACTGGTTGGTTACAGGGAAGGGGGATCTGATTGGCTCCGACCTGCCGGGGACGGATCACGTGATCAAGACTAATGCGGACGTGAAGGCGCTGACCTACTGCGACCTGCAGTACATCAGTGTGCGGGCTCTAAGGGAGGTGCTGGAGTTCTACCCGGAGTACGCCAGCCTGTTCACCGCAGATATCCTCCACAACCTCACATACAACCTGAGAGAGGGCAGCGAGGCAGAGGTGAGACACACACACACACACACACCTCCACAGCAACCTCTACCAAAACTCTAAAAACATTTGAATGAAAGAAGTTGATGCTATGCTCATGTAAAACTCGATTATACAACATTTTTAGAGGTGAATAAAGAAAACCATTACATAGGCTGTTTTTACACTAAAATGCCTCATGTCATTGTCACTCTCCTTGATGTTCCTTCTGCACAACTGATCAATCCTCTCTTGACCAATCAAACTCGGTGACTTTATTGTCATGGCAATTCTATTTGTCAGTGCTACTGTTACGCATATCCTAGCCCCGCTCTACATATAACAGAGTGGGATAAACTTGTCCCTAGATGCTAATCTAACATCAGGTGTGTGGTTTTCACCGCTAATGTTTAAGGTTAGGGGTTGGGGAGAGAAGCTGATCCTAGATCTGTGCCTAAGGGCATGTTCTACCCACAGCAGTCATTACCCCAGAACAAGTGACAGTTGCTTAATTCACACAAAGCAACAACAACAAAAAATGTATTTAGTGTGTGATTACTTTGGAAAGGCTGTAAACAGAGGAAAGTCTGGTGCTTTACTTTAAGGTTACCTACATTAGGACTTCATAACACATTCATAACCCATACATGCCACCTTCATAAACTGTTCATAAGAATTTCAGAAATGCTTTAATGTTTTAGTATGTCTTGCAGTTGTTAACATAAGTATTTACTAAATGTGTCTGTACTACATAAATGCAGTAGGTTTGAGTTATGACTGTGGTATGTAGTCCTTATGCTGGCATCAGCTCACAGACTCCCCTCAATCTCTTCCAAACAATAGAAGGGAATGGAGTTTTGTAAACCCCTTGTGGTTTGACAACATGGCGAATCAAAGGACAGACGTGAAGAAATAGCTACTAGCTAAGCTTTCATCAGTCAAAGGCGTGTAATTTTTACAAAGTCTTTATATCGCCGCCTTGTCATCTTTTGGATTATTTGAGCGTTTTTTTTCTCTCGTCACGTTGCATGCATTTCATCTAATTTCCTTTCATGTCTTCAGAAACGAGATTTGAGCGACGTTGATATTACATTTGTTTAAGCGTTCGGTTTGGATTCAAATGTACCCTTTGTGTTTTCGGGGGGGGGGGGGGGGGGGGTTGGGGGGCAATTTGAGCATGGCGCACAAGAAGAAATGAAATGAAGGCATTTGGTTGAAATGAAATGATATTTGTTTCTCATTCATTTGGCAGCCTTGCACTGTCTGTCTTCAACACTGTGCGTTGAATTGCAGGCCCGCAAAGTGGTTTGTAATCAGGTTTTGGGTCTGAGCAATGCTCTAGTTCCCTCTCACCATCTGTTCGAAGTGTGCTCTGGCATGAGGCCAGGCTTCAACCTAGCACAGACTGAAGGAGAACTCAGTGCTGAAAATCTGGATAACACTTTCGTAAAGGGTATAATGCTTATTACAATGTCCTTTATAATGCCTTATAATAGTACTACACTGACTATAAGAGTCCATAGTATTCTCATAAGCAGTTATAAAACTCTGTTATAGATACTTAACTTCCACACTGGTAGCCGGGCCCCTCTCCACTGTCCACACACACAAACACTCACAGACAATAGCCCCTATCACTTTCTCATAACACTTTTTTGACATACGCACGGCATGCGCACACACGCACACGCACACGCACACACGCACACGCACACACACACACACACACACACACACACACACACACACACACACACACACACACACACACACACACACACACACACACACACACACAGCCTACAGAGAGTCACCACACTCTCTTTTGATTTAAGGGATAACAATATTTGATTGAACGCTCTCTAAATCTATTTGCTATGTGGGCCACTGGCAGGACTTGAAATGCATAAGTTTCCCCATTAATTGATAACAATTAATGTCAGTAGTGACATTCCCATTAGCTTCAGGGAGGCTGTGTCCCTTTGGAAAACTTTTCCCCCAGTGTGAAAGATGAGCCCTTCTTTATCCAGTAATAGCTCACCTATATTATATACACTGTTCAATATTGTTACCAAAGACTCGATGTTGTCACTGAAAAAAATCTAAGAAAGGAAGCCTGTTTATTGCATTTATTTTTATTGGCAGTAAGGGAGATACTTGTATTTTCTCTAAGGAGGCTTACTGTCACTATCCTGAGCTCCCTGTGCCGTGTGTTATGATCAAAGAGAAAGCAAGGATTATGCTGGTGTATATTGTACATACAAGAAACCGTACTGTCAGAGAGAGAACATGTATTCAGAATATATGAAGCTAGGCTTCGACAAAGTTAAAGTTTCACGGTGTAAAGTGTTATAGTTGCAGCCCGTAATTGCGATACATTGCTGGCACTTTCCCTCCATGGCAGCAGAGAGAAGAACTCTCTCTGGAATCCAGCTGCCATCCAATGCAGGACCAATTAACAGATTCAGTCTGCGTGGCAAAGATGCCATCCCTAGCAACATTCAGATAATGATCAAAGAAATAACATGGAGGCTTAGGAAACAGGTTCATGTGATTTTATAAGACATAATATATCCCCGAAAGGAGGATTCGGAAAAGTGGACTACCTGAATGCATAAAGGATGTATTAAAGTGTGTGTGTGCAAATCGATAAAAATGTCATACTATGAAAAAATTACATTTGTCTTCCTTATTTACAATCATTCCTGATGTATTACTCTTTTCACAGGGCCTGACAAGGTTCTCCAGGTCGCCCAGGCTTCCACACGTGAGTGCCGTCCATGCAACTTCAACAATATTCCCTCCATGTAGTCTAACTGACCATTCTTTTCCCCATTCCACTAGTCAAAGTTCCCCATTCCACATAAACCTGCCTGTCACTTGCCATTTCAAATGCACCCTTACTAGTTCATCCCACTACAGTTGAAGTCGGAAGTTTACATACACTTAGGTTGGAGTCATTAAAACTCGCTTTTCAACCACTCCACAAATTTCTTGTTAACAAACTATAGTTTTGGCAAGTCGGTTAGGACATCTACTTTGTGCATGACAAGACATTTTTCCAACAATTGTTTACAGACAGATTATGTCACTTATAATTCACTGTATCACAATACCAGTGGATCAGAAGTTTACATACACTAAGTTGACTGTGCCTTTAAACAGCTTGGAAAATTGGAAACTTTTCTAAACAGCTTGGAAACAGCTTGGAAAATTAAACAGCTTGGAAAATTGGAAACTTTTCTAAAGCCATGTCATGGCTTTAGAACCTTCTGATAGGCTAATTGACATCATTTGAGTCAATTGGAGGTGTACCTGTGGATGTATTTCAAGGCCTACCTTCAAACTCAGTGCCTCTTTGCTTGACATCATGGGAAAATCTAAAGAAATCAGCCAAAATCTCAAATAAAAAATTGTAGACCTCCACAAGTCTGATTCATCCTTGGGAGCAGTTTCCAAACGCCTGAAGGTATCACATTCATCTGTACAAACAATAGTGCGCAAGTATAAACACCATGGGACCACGCAGCCGTCATACCGCTCAGGAAGGAGACACGTTCTGTCTCCTAGAGATTAACCTACTTTGGTGCGAAAAGTGCAAATCAATCCCAGAACAACAGCAAAGGACCTTGTGAAGATGCTGGAGGAAACAGGTAAAAAAGTATCTATATCCACAGTAAAATGAGTCCTATATCGACATAACCTGAAAGGCCGCTCAGCAAGGAAGAAGCCACTCCTTCAAAACCGCCATAAAAAAGCCAGACTACAGTTTGCAACTGCACATGGGGACAAAGGTCGTACTTTTTGGAGAAATGTCCTCTGGTCTGATGAAACAAAAATAGAACTGTTTGGCCATAATGACCATTGTTATGTTTGGAGGAAAAAGGGGGAAGCTTGCAAGCCGAAGAACACCATCCCAACCATGAAGCACGGGTGTGGCAGCATCATGTTGTGGGGGTGCTTTACTGCAGGAGGGACTGGTGCACTTCACAAAATAGATGGCATCATGGGGTAGGAAAATTATGTGGATATATTGAAGCAACATCTCAAGACATCAGTCAGGAAGTTAAAGCTTGGTTGCAAATGGGTCTTCCAAATGGATAATGACCCCAAGCATACTTCCAAAGTTGTGGCAAAATGACTTAAGAACCACAAAGTCAAGATATTGGAGTGGCCATCACAAAGCCCTGCCCTCAATCCTATAGAACATTTGTGGGCAGAACTGAAAAAGCGTGTGCGAGCAAGGAGGTTTACAAACCTGACTCAGTTACACCAGCTCTGTCAGGAGGAATGGGCCAAAATTCACCCAACTTATTGTGGGAAGCTTGTGGAAGGCTACCCAAACTGTTTGACCCAAGTTAAACAATTTAAAGGTAATGCTACCAAATACTAATTGAGTGTATGTAAACTTCTGACCCACTGGGAATGTGATGGAAGAAATAAAAGCTGAAATAAATCATCCTCTCTACTATTATTCTGACATTTCACATTCTTAAAATAAAGAGGTGCTCCTAACTGACGCCTGTCGCCCTGTCGCCAGGGTCGGGTTCATTAGGCACCAAATGGAAGAAAGCGGACTGGAACAGAGAGGGACTACTTGGACACATTTTTTGTTTCACTGTTTGAAACATTTCCCATTATACCCTAATGAATAAGACCCAGGACTTCCCCTAAAGGTTGGAACTCATTTGGAGCAGAGAAAACGGTTCACTCCCTGGAGTCAGATCGCTAACTGGGTCAATATCTCTGTTAATAATAAGCCTTATGAGCTTATGAATGTAGGTTTGGCTAATGTTTTTTGACACATCGCTTGTCCAATTGAATTCACCTTCAGTGTCAGCGCATGTTTTTGTTTTTTTAAGATTCAGCAACAGCATCAACCTCGCAATTTCTCCTATCCACCCTTAGCTTGATAAAACTACATATGAATTCAATATGAAGAACTTGAATCATATCATATAATCCCCAGCTTCCAATTGGTTTATTCAATTCCACTCATCCCTCTGTAAATGAGAACATGTTCTCAGCATGTTTATTAGGTGTGAAACGAAAGAAAATGGACTAAAACAGAGAAGGGACTTCCTAGACTTATCCAATATCAACAGTCTTGTTTCCCCCACTTTGCAAAATATTTTTTATAATTTTCCATGTTCAAATAAGGGTGAAATAAATATGAGAAATTGATACATTTTCTTTTTTTCCCCTGCCGCCCAGAACCACCGAGGTTCCACAGAGCACAAGCTCCCGTCCATCATTGAGACAAAAGGAGGTCTCCACGACGACTCAGATGAGTACTACCACCTATCACCAGCGTCTCGCACCCGCCGCGCAAACCTCCTCTTGCCCAGCCTGAGCAGCCCTGTGCGCCGCACCTCCCTGGGCAACCTGCTGGGTGACGAGCTGAGGCAGTTCAATGCCCTGCGCCGCTGCCGTTCGCCCAACCCGACCCGGGGAGGCCTACCCCGGGGCCACAGCCTGTCTTCCCCACAGCCCCTGCCGAAAAAGGAGCACAGTGTCCCAGTGGCAGCCCCTGCTAGTCCCCCTACCTCAGGGGAGTTGGGGGCAGGGAGTCAGGGCCGCAAGCCCTCCAAGCTGCTGATACCCACTGTCAGCTGTTTTGTACCGCCGGACCTCAGTCCAAGGTAAACCACACACAGAGGCCCGAGTTTTGTTGGACTTTCACTTTATCTCTGTCCGAATATCCAAACTTGTGCACTAGGTAATATTAAGTGATGTACAGCATTGGCAAAGTGTATTAAGTAGTGTGCTAGTGTGGATACTGTGATATAGTCATTTTGTTTTGTAAAGAGTCCTGCAGTAAAACATTTTAAACTTCAACCACATTTCCATAGCGCAATTGTAACTAAATAGCAATGTATACACTGTGTAATGATATGAGATTGCATTTACAAGCTTCTCCAATAGCATTTAATGCTCATTTAATTGCATATCTCACCAGATCTCAAACCACTTTGGTAAAGCAATAAGATTATCTGATTTTATCCAACCCCTACCACACACCATCCATATTCATAATGTATCGGCCGGTGTCTAGTGAGCCCCACATGAAGGCAATACTGTAATGTGGTCCATAAGGCTCCGATGTCCTCCGGCCCAGAGAGTTTCAGCTCTACTCAGGTTAATCCTGCATGGGCAGCTGCCAGTGGGGCTCCCATTGCGGCTCCTTGGGTCGTGTGGCGACGGATGATAATTTGATAATTGAAAGGGGCTCTACTGTTACTGTTGCCCCCCCCCCCCCCCCCCCCCCCTCTCCCTGCCAGGGTTGTCGACGGCATCGAGGACAATGGTCGCACGTTCCTCTTCAACATGGAGCACAGTGGGCCCAAGGCCAGCACCACGGGACGTCCCAGCGAAGGTAACGCTAAACCGTCTTAAACCCTGCGTTGACCGCACCCTGACCGCACCCGCTGCGGGAGTCTCACCGGGGAGCCAGATGGCTTGAAGGTGAACGTGGGGTTCAAACCGGGGCAGACATCATGCTGTCCCATATGCAGAATATAAGTTAGAGAAATGAAATGACATCTCAGGTGTCTTCAGAGGTGAGACAAGGCAGTAAAGGACATATTGGGCAATGTAATTCAATCAAAACTAGTTTGGGCTTGAACAGTATTCCTTTCATGCTTTAAGTGTTTTATGATTTAGTTCTTCTTTTGTTTCTTAAATTAAACATTCAATTAATCCACACTATAAAACAAATCGAGTTGTTTCACAACAAATTATTATTAAGTAACTGCTAAAAATTACTAGTTGGCCCAAACTTAGCTCCAACTTAAGAAAACGTAAGCGAAAATGTGCTTTTAACATACAACGTTTTCAACTTACATACAGTGCATTGCATATTATTGTGTGACAGAGTGGGATTAAAACGGATTTGTCATTTTTTGTCAACAATCTACACAAAATACTCTGTCAAAGTGAAAAATGTATATATTGTTTTTTATAAATCAAAAATCCATAACTAAAATATAGTTGTTGCATAAGTGTAATGGATTCAGGCCTTTTGTTTAGGCAAGCCTAAATTAGTTCGGGCTTAACAAATCACATAATAACTTACATGGACTACAACTGAAGATCTCGTACAACGCTGTGTACTACTCCCTTCACAGAACAGCGCAAACTGGCTCGAACCAGAATAGAAAGAGGAGTGGGCGGCCCCGGTGCACAATTGAGCAAGGGGACAAGTACATTAGAGTGTCTAGTTTGAGAAACAGACGCCTCACAAGTCCTCAACTGGCAGCTTCATTAAATAGTAGTTTCTTGGCAATTTCTCGCATGGATTAGCCTTCATTTCTCAGAACAAGAAGAGACTGACGAGTTTCAGAAGAAAGTTCTTTGTGTCTGGCCATTTTGAGCCTGTAATCGAACCCACAAAGACTGATGATCAAGATACTCAACTAGTCTAAAGAAGGCCAGTTTTATTGCTTCTTTAATCAGAACAACAGTTTTCAGCTGTGCTAACATAATTGCAAAAGGGTTTTCTAGATTTTCTTTTTCCTTTTAAAATTATAACTTGGATTAGCTAACACAACGTGACATTGGAACACTGGAGTGATGGTTGCTGATAATGGGCCTCTGTACGCCTATGTAGATATTCCATTAAAAATAGTCATTTACAACATTAACAATGTCTACACTGTATTTCTGATCAATTTGATGTTAATGACAAAAAATTAGCTTTCCTTTGAAAAACAAGGACATTTCTAAGTGACCCTAACATTTTCAACGGTAGTAAACTCATCAAAAAAAGAAATGTCCCTTTTGTCTTTCAAAGATAATTCATAAAAATCCAAATAACTTCACAGATCTTCATTGTAAAAGGTTTAAACACTGTTTCCCATGCTTGTTCAATGAACCATAAACAATTAATGAACATGCACCTGTGGAACGGTCGTTAAGACACTAACAGCTTACAGACGGTAGGCAATTAAGGTCACAGTTATGAAAACTTAGGACACTAAAGAGGCCTTTCTACTGACTCTGAAAAACACCAAAAGAAAGATGCCCAGGGTCCCTGCTCATCTGCGTGAACGTGCCTAACACGGAACACAAACCGGCTGCGCGCGTGCGCCATTGTGCGCTATCGTGCATAAATGTATTTTGCCCCCCCACACCAAACGTGATCACGACACGCAGGTTAAAATATCAAAACAAACTCTGAACCAATGACATTAATTTGGGGACAGGTCGAAAAGCATTAAACATGTATGGCAATTTAGCTAGCTAGCTTGCACTTGCTAGCTAACGTTAATTTGTCCTATTTAGCTAGCTTGCTGTTGCTAGCTAATTTGTCCTGGGATATAAACATTGAGTTGTTATTTTACCTGAAATGCACAAGGACCTCTACTCCGACAATTAATCCACACATAAAACGGCCAACCGAATCGTTTCTAGTCATCTCTCCTCCTTCCAGGCTTTTTCATCTTTGAACTTATATGGCGATCGCATCTAAACTTTCATTGTATTTCCACGACAACCGGCAACAAAGTTCGTCTTTCAATCACCCACGTGGTTATAACCAATGAGGAGATGGCACATGGGTACCTGCTTCTATAAACCAATGAGGAGATGGGAGAGGCAGGACTTTCAGCGCGATCTGCATCAGAAATAGGAATGAGTTCTATTTTAGCCCGTGGCGTCGCAGACGCTCGTTGGCATGCGCGAGCAGTGTGGGTGCAATAATTGAATAACATGGCTTTGTAAATTTATTTTGCGACGCTCGCGCACGCGACGTCTCCGGTCTGGTCAGCATGTTAGGCATTCTCCAAGGAGGCATGAGGACTGCAGATGTGCCCAGGGCAATAAATTGCAATGTTCATACTGTGAGACACCTAAGACAGCGCTACAGGGAGACAGGACGGACAGCTGATCGTCCTCACAGTGGCAGACCACGTGTAACAACACCTGCACAGGATCGGTACATCCGAACATCACACCTGCGGGACAGGATGACAACAACAACTGCCCGAGTTACACCAGGAACGCACAATCCCTCCATCAGTGCTCAGACTGTCCACAATAGGCTGAGAGAGGCTGGACTGAGGGCTTGTAGGCCTGTTGTAAGGCAGGTCCTCACCAGACATCACCGGCAACAACGTCGCCTATGGGCACAAACCCCCCCGTCGCTGGACCAGACAGGACTGGCAAAAAGTGCTCTTTACTGACGAGTCGCGGTTTTGTCTCACCAGGGGTGATGGTCAGATTCACGTTTATCGTCGAAGGAATGAGTGTTACACCGAGGCCTGTACTCTGGAGCGGGAGCGGGATCGATTTGGAAGTGGAGGGTCCGTCATGGTCTGGGGCGGTGTGTCACAGCATCATCGGACTGAGCTTGTTGTCATTGCAGAGTTTATATATTAAACCACCTGGACACATCAAAGATACAGTCGTCCTTCTGAACTGAGCTGCAGGAATGAAACTGCTCAGTGATGCTAGCATTTGTGGTTTTAAAACAGCTAGAGTTCAATGCCTGTGATAGTAGAAAACTAAGCCTGGATCAACAACATTGTAGTCACTCCACAATATTGACCTAAATGAAAAGAAGAATACAAATATACAGAATAAAAATATTCCAAAATGTGCATTTGTATGCAACGAGGCACAAAATCCTTGAGGAAAACCTCCTTCAGTCTGCTTTACACCAGAGACTGGGAGAGGATGAATACACCTTTCAGCAGGACAATGACCTACAACACAAGGCCAAATCTACACTGGAGTTGCTTACCAAGAAGACAGTGAATGTTCCTGAGTGGCCAAGTTACAGTTTTGTCTTCAAGGTCCCGAACAGTCATTCTGATTCCCATGTAAAATAGCCTTTTGAGTTACTAAAGCTAGCCATTATCTAGCTAACACCAGACACAGATGCAAGGGGAAACATATAAGTATCAATGCCATAGATTAAGTTTAATTTTATTAAATTCGCTAGTACACTCCAGTATTGTAAATCAATCAATCACACACAGCCACTCAACCAATCAATCACACCAAACAACCAATGAACCAATCAATCAATCAATCCCTATTCATTGTTTTATGATCCTAAGAGGTATTTGTCTTCTTCTGTTTCTTCCTCCACAGATATGAGGCAGGTGAACGCCACTTTGCTTCTGGAGTCGGAAGAGGTTAGACAGAGCATCAGTCAGCTCAACCAGAAGGTACAGTACATTACAGTAGAGTAAGCCTCATTGCAGCGTAACTGCTGAGTGAGAAAGAGAACACTAGTCCTATATTTCTTGCTGAGACTACTCCTATGTTTTTTTGTTGAGACTAATACTACTTTCTTGCTGAGACTACCCCTATGTTTCTTGTTGAGACTACTACTACTTTCTTGCTGAGACTACTTCTATGTGTTGTTGTTGAGACTACTACTACTTTCTTGCTGAGACTACTACTACTTTCTTGCTGAGAATACTCCTATGTTTCTTGTTGAGACTACTACTACATTCTTGCTGAGACTACTCCTATATTTTTTCTTGTTGAGACTACTGCTACTTTCTTGCTGAGACTATTCCTATGTTTCTTGTTGAGACTACTACTACTTTCTTGCTGAGACTACTCCTATGTTTTTTGTTGTTGAGACTACTACTACTTTCTTGTTGAGACTACTACTACTACTTTCTTGCTGAGATTACTCCTATGTTTTTTTGTTGAGACTAATACTGCTTTCTTGCTGAGACTACTCCTATGTTTCTTGTTGAGACTACCACTACTTTCTGGCTGAGACTACTCCTATATTTCTTGTTGAGACTACTAGTACTTTCTTGCTGAGACTACTCCTATGTTTTTAGATGTTGAGACTACTACTACTTTCTTGCTGAGACTACTCCTATGTTTCTTGCTGAGACTACTACTTTCTTGCTGAGACTACTCCTATGTTTTTTTGTTGAGACTATTACTGCTTTCTTGCTGAGACTATTCCTATGTTTCTTGTTGAGACTACTAGTACTTTCTTGCTGAGACTACTCCTATGTTTTTAGATGTTGAGACTACTACTACTTTCTTGCTGAGACTACTCCTATGTTTCTTGCTGAGACTACTACTTTCTTGCTGAGACTACTCCTATGTTTTTTTGTTGAGACTATTACTGCTTTCTTGCTGAGACTATTCCTATGTTTCTTGTTGAGACTACTACTACTTTCTTGCTGAGACTACTCCTATGTTTTTTGTTGTTGAGACTACTACTACTTTCTTGTTGAGACTACTACTACTACTTTCTTGCTGAGATTACTCCTATGTTTCTTGTTGAGACTACCACTACTTTCTGGCTGAGACTACTCCTATATTTCTTGTTGAGACTACTAGTACTTTCTTGCTGAGACTACTCCTATGTTTTTAGATGTTGAGACTACTACTACTTTCTTGCTGAGACTACTCCTATGTTTCTTGCTGAGACTACTACTTTCTTGCTGAGACTACTCCTATGTTTTTTTGTTGAGACTATTACTGCTTTCTTGCTGAGACTATTCCTATGTTTCTTGTTGAGACTACTAGTACTTTCTTGCTGAGACTACTCCTATGTTTTTAGATGTTGAGACTACTACTACTTTCTTGCTGAGACTACTCCTATGTTTCTTGCTGAGACTACTACTTTCTTGCTGAGACTACTCCTATGTTTTTTTGTTGAGACTATTACTGCTTTCTTGCTGAGACTATTCCTATGTTTCTTGTTGAGACTACTACTACTTTCTTGCTGAGACTACTCCTATGTTTTTTGTTGTTGAGACTACTACTACTTTCTTGTTGAGACTACTACTACTACTTTCTTGCTGAGATTACTCCTATGTTTTTTTGTTGAGACTAATACTGCTTTCTTGATGAGACTACTCCTATGTTTCTTGTTGAGACTACCACTACTTTCTTGCTGAGACTACTCCTATGTTTTTAGATGTTGAGACTACTACTACTTTCTTGCTGAGACTACTCCTATGTTTCTTGCTGAGACTACTACTACGTTTCTTGCTGAGACTACTACTACTTTCTTGCTGAGTCTACTCCTATGTTTTTAGATGTTGAGACTACTACTACTTTCTTGCTGAGTCTACTCCTATGTTTTTAGATGTTGAGACTACTCCTATGTTTCTTGCTGAGACTACTACTACTTTCTTGCTGAGACTACTCCTATGTTTCTTGCTGAGACTACTAGTACTTTCTTGCTGAGACTACTCCTATGTTTCTTGTTGAGACTACTACTACTTTCTTGCTGAGACTACTCCTATGTTTTTTGTTTTTGAGACTACTACTACTTTCTTGCTGAGACTACTCCTATGTTTCTTGTTGAGACTACTACTACTTTCTGGCTGAGACTACTCCTATGTTTCTTGTTGAGACTACTCCTACTTTCCTGCTTAGACTACTCCTATGTTTTTTGTTGAGACTACTCCTACTTTCCTGCTGAGACTACTCCTATGTTTCTTGTTGAGACTACTACTACTTTCTGGCTGAGACTACTCCTATGTTTCTTGTTGAGACTACTTCTACTTTCTGGCTGAGACTACTCCTATGTTTCTTGTTGAGACTACTACTACTTTCTTGCTGAGACTACTCCTATGTTTTTTGTTGTTGAGACTACTACTACTTTCTTGTTGAGACTACTACTACTACTTTCTGGCTGAGACTACTCCTATGTTTCTTGTTGAGACTACTACTACTTTCTGGCTGAGACTACTCCTATGTTTCTTGTTGAGACTACTCCTACTTTCCTGCTTAGACTACTCCTATGTTTCTTGCTGAGACTACTCCTACTTTCCTGCTGAGTCTACTCCTATGTTTTTAGATGTTGAGACTACTACTACTTTCTTGCTGAGACTACTCCTATGTTTCTTGCTGAGACTACTACTACTTTCTTGCTGAGACTACTCCTATGTTTCTTGCTGAGACTACTAGTACTTTCTTGCTGATACTACTCCTATGTTTCTTGTTGAGACTACTACTACTTTCTTGCTGAGACTACTCCTATGTTTTTTATTGTTGAGACTACTACTACTTTCTTGCTGAGACTACTCCAATATTTCTTGTTGAGACTACTACTACTTTCTTGCTGAGACTACTCCTATGTTTCTTGTTGAGACTACTACTACTTTCTTGCTGAGACTACTCCTATGTTTTTTGTTTTTGAGACTACGACTACTTTCCTGCTGAGACTACTCCTATGTTTCTTGCTGAGCAGACACTTCTGTCTAAAGTCACTTTCATAGAGTTTCTATATTCTGTACAAGGCAGTGAAAGCTTGATGTTGATACAAGTTCAATTGCTGAAGGGCACCGCAGGATTTTACACACCTCATTTTAGTACTTTTTTATTTGCATAGGTCCATTTGCCTAGCTTCTTTACCAGACTTCGTAATAGTTTGACATATGCATAATCTTATGTATGACCTTATATGGGCCCTTACAAGTGTCCAACAACTCTGCATATTCTCTTTATGTTTCATCATACACTTGGCTCTTTAACATGAAGCCCCTCTTAGACAGAAACCTGGAATGGGTATACCGACGCAATATGTATAATAAGAGCATGAATATGCATGTGTACAATAAATGTTGAATAAAATACTAACAACAATTGGTGATGCAATACTTCAATTAGTGAAAATATCTATAGCATTAAGAATTTGCATATTTGCACATTCAACGCCACATCTTGGATTACATGTGAACCACTTGGTGATACTACAAAGAACGACAGAAAGTACAAATCATACTTTGAACGGTTAACCTTCTTGTGATTTAACAAACGTGTTACTGAGGCTCATAAATTCTCTCTGAAGAAAATGTATTAACCCTTAATAAATGCATATCGATAAATGGATGGCGGCATCCACCACAATCTCTGGATTTCTATTCTATTCCAATTGTATTTTATTCTATTCCAACTCTATTGTATTTTGTTCTATTCTATTCCAATTGTATTTTATTCTATTCCTATTCTATTACAACTCTATTGTATTTTATTCTATTACAACTATATTGTATTTTATTCTATTCCAATTCTATTCCAACTCTATTGTATTTTATTCTATTCCAACTTTATTGTATTTTATTCTATTCCTATTCTATTCCAACTCTATTGTATGTTATTCTATTCCAACTCTATTGTATTTTATTATATTCCTATTCTATTCTATCCAAATTCTATTCAACTTAAATTGACTTTATTCTATTACATTCTTTGCTATTTCTACCTTTATGTAGCACAATGTGTTCTTCCATCCCTAATGTGGATGCAAATGTGTGGCAGGTGGGGCTGGAGTATACAGATGGTTCTAGGTAGGCCTTGTCTGAAGTGGGTATTAATTAATCAGCAGGGTGCTTCTGCATTGCAGAGAAAAACCTGCGAGAGCTGACTCGACAATACCAAAAATACCTGATGTTGACAACCCAACCTAACATTCTCCTCGGATTCCTTCTACCCCCCCCCCCCCTCCTCCCATGTGCACTTCCACTTTCCTCCCTTTTTGAATCGTTACAGCCTCTCCCTCCCTCTTTTGGGATGCATGTGAAAACAGGTCATTTCTTAGTCACAGTGAACAGTAGCTAGTCAGTGTTGGATAGACGTACTTTGTGCAAGCTTCAGAGAAGTAAGAGTCACACTGTGAGGGCTGGAAATGAGTTGCAAAGATATGCTTGAGAGAATAAAAGTTGCTGTTGTTTGGGTTGGGCTATTTTGTAAGTGGTGGTCGTGTTATGAAAAGTGGCTACTGTGCCATGTTCATTTCAGACATATGTAAAGTATATATATATTTACATATTGAGATATTCAGACTTGAGATCCTCGCACTAAACTATGACTTTCGCGTAAATCATCTAGTGACGTCAGTGGGAGACTTGCATGAATATTCGACTTCAACGTGCAGATCAAAGGTCTGAATACATTCATATGTTGTCGCTTTCCCCTCCCCAATCTAACGCCTGAGTTTATGTCATCTCTTTTCCTAGATGGGCAACTTGAACAACGAAGTGTCTCAGCTGACCAAGGACCTCCATCACATGATGCACCTTCTTCAGGCCCAGGTGGCTGTGCACCACTACACAGCCTCCCTGTCCTCCTCCTATCCCTACGCCGTCCAAATGGTCTCCAACCCCAACCCCACCGCCAGCACCGGCACAGCCTACAACCTGGCCCCCAGCAGCCTGCACCTCCACCAGGACCCTGGGAGCATGGAGGGGGGACACACGGACACACTCCACCCTTGCTGGGGCTACAGTGAGGCTCCAGGGGGGAGCTGCCAGGCTAGGGCCACAGGGGGGGCACAGCCAGAGGGCCACTACCAGACCCAACCTCAGTCTTCCAGCCCAGGGTCCCCTAGCTTCTACCATGTGACAGACTCGGCGGCCGTGCCAGGACCCTGCCGGGGATCTGGTAGAACCTCACCCCATCCCTGGACTGGCCCTTCCTTGCTTAGCATTAGCCCAACCTTACAGAGTGGTGGTAGCCCAGGCACGGCTCCCACTGCTGGGCATGAGGACTTTGGCGACAGTCGCCCTGGCCTTGACACTAGCCCAGTTAGCATTAGCCAGTCCCAACCCAGCTTGTGTCTGCAGCCGCCTAGCAGCGGTTTGTACAGCTGTCGGCTGTCTAGTGCTCCCACGTCTACTCACAGCCTCCTGGATGCCTGCCCCAGCACCTACCCGCACATCTACCTAGCCTCAGAACCCCTTTTACACCCTGCAAGGCCTACCCTGGGAGAACCTGCTGCAGTCCTGGGGCTTGACGGGGGTCCAAGCCGCGACTTCCCCCAGCAATACACATCCACCTCCAGCCTCCTTGACGAGGACCTGCACAGTCTGTCTGTCCACTCCAGCCCTGGAACTGCCCCCTCCTTCCCCAGGCCATCATCCGTCTGTTCCCAGGACTCAGAGTCTCCTCCTAGGCAGGACAACTGCGCTCCTCCCCACATCCCCTTGGGAGACTCAGCAGCGGTGGGACACACCAGTCTGGAGTGCCTGCTGGGGAATGGGGGCTCCACGGAGAGCAGGGACAGCGAGAGCCCCGGGACCAGGTCGAGGAGATCCAGCCTGGGAGTTCAGACTCAGTGCACAGAGCAGTCCTGGTGCCTGGACCTGACGGACTAGTACCCTTTCCACACAAGAGAAAATAAAATAAAATATCTGGGTCAGCACACTAGGGTCTGCGCTGGCACGATAGTGTGAAAAGGTTACGCTTGGCCCTACATTTGGCCCCAACAACTCAACCCCAACCACCATCATGGGGTACTAAAAACTGGACAGGGAACTGAACAATCTTTACAAAGACAAGAAAAGTGGATATGTTACAGAGCATTATAGGTACTGTAGTACATTGTGCAACACTACGGACGTGCACTTTTGAGTGTTCTTAATGTGTGGCGTGTTTTCCCCCATTTTTTGGGGGATCACTTGTTAGTCCGCGTTCAAGCGACTTACAGCTTTACTATGCAAACGCATGTCATTTTGTGCGTTATCTTGGATTTGATAAAGTGTGTCCTTTTTAGATTTAGCTCCCTTTGAGGAGTTTCTCTCTTTCGATTGAAAGATCAACCTGAAAATGTGTATTATTGAAGTTGAAATCACGTTCGAAGTTAGAAGTGATTGTGACATAGGTAGAGGTTCTTGACTGAAACCCCTCGATCAAATGTTAGCGTGGAACAGTGGTCATTGTTACGTTCCTACACAAGTCCTCTAAAAGGGGAACTAATTCATCAAATACAAACCATGATTATATTATTAATATATAAATATATCAATGTTTAATTCAGTTCAATGAAACAACATTACACTTGGTTGAAATGGCTACCTTGACAAAAGTAATCAAAGAATGCAACCAAAACGTATTAAAGTCTCAAGAAAATAGATTAAAAATCAAGAAAGCAGTTAATGTTTTCTATTTGATGAACAGTCGTTATTTTAAAAACGCTTTCAATTTTTTCAGATTAACAAGGTTGGAGGCTGCTTACCATAGCCATACTATGGCTGTGTTTACACAGCCACCTTAAGAACCCAAATCTAATTTTCGTTCTATATCTGATCTTTTTGTCTACACTCAGTTTTACATGTGACCCATATCAGATTTGCCCATTCACACCAGAGATCTGTATATAACGCTCATGTCTCCGTCATAACAATGGGAGTCGTTGTCCCAAAGGCGGGAAGGCAAGTGACAACCTTAGGGCCAAAATAAGCCCATAGAAACGCTTTGGGCTTATTTTGGACAGATTTTGGCAAGAGTGAAACCTCTCATTTTGCCTCTTCGTCTCTGCTCACACTGATGTAGCCTCTGAAGTAGCACACAGATGCAATTCTCATTTCCTGTCACTATTCCTTTAAATGTTGGGGTGGTTGTCATGGTCATGGCAAATCATGGTAAAAAAAAATAATAATAACTTTCTGAGCATCCAGACAGAGGTCACATATGGAGGATTGGGTTTGTATCAGGATTCAGCTCCACATATGGAGGTGGTATAAATCGGAAGTCAACAGATCTGATTCCATGTGGTCTTTTGCTGTTTACACGTTAGGGAAGAAGATCAGATAGGTATCAGATATGCAAATAATTGGCAAAAGATCTGAATTGGGCTGCTTCTGTAAACGCAGCATAAAGGCGTCCAATTATGAACATCATGAATAAATCTCTATACTACACATAGGGGCATTTGCTTGTTTAACCAAAAGATGACTATTTACACATTCATTTGTCAAGCAGTACTACAAGCAGTAAGCTAGTGATAGAGTGCGTCCAAAAGGGCACCCTATTCCCTATTTAGTGGCACAACTTTGGACCAGGGCCCATAGGGGTCTGGTCGAAAGTAGTATACTATATAGGGAATAAGGTGCCTTTTTGGGACGGAGCCATACACAACTGTGAATTAGTGAGTTCCCTTAAGATATTCAGTCGATATGAAGCCAATCGATATTGCGTAACCACAAAAAATGTATTTACCTTAACCTGTTCCCCCCACAGCTGGTTATTGAGCACAAGATGAGTTTCATAAGAATTTCGAAAAGGTAAAATGTCGACCTTCGAGTCAGCCATAGAGTATATAATTTGAATGATGTGTTCTGAATAGAGCTGTGTCTCTGCACTCCGAACCAGACGAGGGCTCACCTGGAAAGAGGGGTCTAACATAGCCCAAGGCAGGAAGAAATGGAGGGACCTTGTGGAGGCCTTGGTGCGATGAGGCCGAAACAACTTCTGCACTCACACAGAGATAACTCCTACAAGTAAGAATACAAGTTAAAGTATACATTTAGGCTTCCTCGCAGAGGAATTGGCTGTTATGACCTGTTACCTCATTGCATGGTGAAGTTGTTTATTCTTTTTCCTAAGGAAAAGGTATCGACAATATGTTAGCATTCTATTTGAGATACTGTAGATTGTATAGACAAATACTGTACTTGCATGACAGGTCGAGGCCGGCTGATTCACACGCACAGTTGGATGTTTTGACTTACTATTACATACTGGGCATATACGTTTTCAGATAACAGAATATATCTATTAGTTATTTTTGGTTGACGTGGTGTTTTTTTCTCTCCAAGTTAAGGCATGTTTATGTTGGAAGATAAATTGTTTTGTGTATTATCAACCTCAATCAATTCATTATTCGCAACCAAATAACATCTTGAGATAATCTAAAAAGCTGTTCATTTATTTATTCCTAACACCTATTAAGGGCTAGATTGAATCTGTATCATGGAAGATCAGCATTATAGCGCGATTGAAATTGAAAGGGCATTTCTAATTGAGCCAACATATGCAGTGTTTACCGTGAATTTGCGAACGCAGAAACATTGCCTTTAAATTTCAATTGAGCTAGTGCGGATCTACCTCTATAAGGATAGGCCTAAGTGTACAATTTAACACCCTTATACAAAGCACACATACAGTATAGTAGGAATATTCAAATAAAGCTGCAAAAAGCAGTGTACCCCCATTTTGAAAGTTAATACTATTCATTCCTAGCTAGGAAAACAGTTCCTTGAGTAAATATACTTCATATATTCTATAACTTCCAAACTATTTATTTACATTTAAGTCATTTAGCAGACGCTCTTATCCAGAGCGACTTACAAATTGGAAAGTTCATACATATTCATCCTGGTCCCCCCGTGGGGAATGAACCCACAACCCTGGCGTTGCACGCGCCATGCTCTACCAACTGAGCCACACGGGACTACATTTATGCCTGAGGGAGAGAGAAAAAACAATCTCACGTCAATATTCAGAGTATACCATCATTTTGTTTGAGATGATTTCTCCTTGACTGACATAATAAAATATGCTGACAAATCCTACTGTGTATTTTACTCAACTTTCTCTAAACTAGGGGTGTCAGACTTAACTCCCAAGAGAGAGCGCATGTTCCCTTAATCCATTAGAAACAATATTTCACAATCCATCTGTTTGTCATAGTCGCAGGCTCATGCCTTTCTGTCAGAGGAGGCTAGTTGAGGAAGAAATGCCATCCCCATTTCTCCCTACACCAGCCGCCACTGCTTTCTGTATGGCACGACGACAGCATGAGTGACACACACCAGGGAGGGGCTATCACCGAAGAACACCACTAACTATCCAGTAACTAACAGCTTACAAAGTTTCAGTCGTTCTAGTGGCTACATTACCACAAATAAATGAGGAGTTTAGGAATTACCCAGAGTTACCCGCTCTCGTCAGGTTGGCCAGCTCTCATCAGGTCACAGTAAGTGACAGTTCAGCTTAAGATCAATGTGGAGCTCAGTTTGGCCATTTCTATTGCGGACACACACACAAACACACCAGACCTGGGCTCATATACATGCTTATTTAACTCTTTGTGTGTTAAATACTTATTTTCTCTGTATTTGAGTATTTTCTCATCGTTTTGCCGAATCAACCACTTCTACTCAAAGTCTGAACTACTTTGTTTTACTATAATGAACTCAGTCGGTCTCAACTTACTGTTGAGTTAGAATAGTATAATACACAACGTGACATTTCTAAATCCTCTTGTTAGGTCAGTCACTGACAGTCACTCAATGTCAGCAATTTTTGTTTTTGATTTCTAGGTAAATTGGGGCTCTATTCAATTTGTAAAGCTGAAGCGTTACAGATTCCGCAATAGAAATGTAAAGCATGTGCCCAGTGGTCCTGACCACCAGGGGGCCCCCCATTGATTTTGTAATTCACCCAGATATCATATGAACATGGCATAAATCATGGCAAAAGTTGTAGAGTTGCAGGAAATTAGCTTTGAAACGGCAACAATTTGCACAATACTTTGTTTAACCTTGTGCATCTTTATTTAACCTCCCTGATGCACTTTGTTACTTATTATCAAGGACAAAAGGAGATCAGCAGGATCCATGTTCCCCTTTGTATTTTGAATCAGAAATTACTTCACATGGATTCAATTTTCTCGGTGCACTCTATAAATAAGTTGATCCCTTGAGGCTGCTGCCAGCCTGCCTGCCTAGTACCTTCGTTCCCCCGCGCATCGTCTGTCATTCTGTGTCAGTGCGGCACGAGAACCTGGCGCCTAAATGACCCGTCACTTTTTTCACCTGCCGAGTCGCTTGGCTGCCTTCGCTCATACTGTATGCTTGTCGCTGTCACCCCGACCTGCTTTTGGGATCTAATGTCTTTACCACAGATCGTGTTCCCCCCAGGCGGGCACTGCCCCCCTGGCATCTGCCACTTTGCCCCTATTAGTTTTGGTAGGTGGTGATGGTGAGGGCTGTGGCAGGTGGTACTGGGTTGTGTGCCCATAACTCTCAACACAACAGCCCTGGGAGGGTGAAACGGTTCAGCTGAAGGATGGCTTATAGTCTGGCTGTATGGTGCTGTCTTGTTATTAGATACCTGTACCTGCTCGACTTCCACTACCTTTAAATTGCCCGATCAATGCTAATGGCCTGTTAATGAAAGTGCTTTTTTTTATGGGTCCCTTGGCATGCAGAGGAAGCAGTTAGGGACAGCATCTCTTGAAAGGTCTGCCAGGTGGCTCAACCTAAATCCAGGGTTATGTTCACTAGGCACGAAATGGAAGAAAGCGGAACCGGGAGGTACCATCTAAGCTTTAAGAAAGGCTGGTTCTCATTTTCCTTTGCAAAACGTTTTGCTACGATGCACCCCGTGAACACGAACCAGTGAATAAGGTTATCTTATATTACTTATACTGAACAAAAATATACATGTTGCAAGAATTTCAAAGATTTTACCGAGTTATAGTTCATAGAAGGAAATCAGTCAATATAAATAAATTCATTAGGCCCTAATTTACAGATTTCAGATGACTGGACAATGGGTGGGCCTGGGAGGGCATAGGCCCACCAACTTGGGAGCCAGGCCCAGCCAATCAGAATGAGTTTCTCCCCACGAAAGGGCTTTATTACAGACATAAATACTTCTCAGCACCCCCCGGATGTGGAGGTCCTGGGCTGGCATGGTTACACATGGTCTGCGGTTGTGAGGCCGGTTGGACGTCCCGACAAAATCTCTAAAACGATGTTGGAGTTAGCTTATGGTAGAGAAATTAACATTAAATTATCTGGCAACAGCTCTGGTGGACATTCTGTCATGTTTTGTCTTTGATCATCATGTCTTGTCCCTGTGCTTCCCTCTGCTGGTCTTATTAGGTTCTTTCCCTCTTTCTATCCCTCTCTCTCCCCCTCCCTCTCTCGCTCTCTCTCTCTATCGTTCCGTTCCTGCTCCCAGCTGTTTCTCATTCTCCTAACTACCTCATTTACTCTTTCACACCTGTCCCCTATTTTGCCCTCTGATTAGAGTCCCTATTTCTCCCTCTGTTTTCCGCTTCTGTCCTTGTCGGATTCTTGTTTGATGTTTGCTGTTCTGTGTCCTTGTTCCGCCCTGTCGTGTTTTTGCCTTCTTCAGATGCTGCGTGTGAGCAGGTGTCTATGTCAGCTACGGCCTGTGCCTTCCTGAAGCGACCTGCAGTCTGTGGTCGCGTCTCCAGTCGTTCCTCTCTACTGACGAGAGGATTTCAGTTTCCTGTTTTGGATTTTCCTATGATAATATCCAGGAGTATCATTGTTTGTTTAAGACTGGATTAAAGACTCTGTTTCTCTTAAGTCGCTTTTGGGTCCTCATTCACCAGCATAACAGAAGAATCCGACCAAGTATGGACCCAGCGACTACGGATTCTCGCAACACTGCCGTCGAGTTCCAGGGAGCAATGCTCGGCAGACACGAGCAGGAATTGTTTGCTGCTCGTCATGCCGTTGAGACCCTGGCCGCTCAGGTCTCCGATCTCTCAGGACAGTTTCAGAGTCTTCGTCTCGTGCCACCAGCTACTTCCTGGTCTTCCGAGTCTCCGGAACCTAGGGTTAATAACCCACCATGTTACTCTGGGCAGCCCACTGAGTGTCGCTCCTTTCTCACCCAGTGTGATATTGTGTTCTCTCTCCAGCCCAACACATACTCAAGAGAGAGAGCTCGGATCGCTTACGTCATATCACTCCTTACTGGTCGGGCTCGGGAGTGGGGCACAGCTATCTGGGAGGCAAGGGCTGAGTGTTCTAACGTTTATCAGAACTTTAAAGAGGAGATGATACGGGTTTTTGATCGTTCAGTTTTTGGGAAGGAGGCTTCCAGGGCCCTGGCTTCCTTATGTCAAGGTGATCGATCCATAACGGATTACTCTATAGAGTTTCGCACTCTTGCTGCATCCAGTGACTGGAACGAGCCGGCGTTGCTCGCTCGTTTTCTGGAGGGACTCCACGCTGAGGTTAAGGATGAGATTCTCTCCCGGGAGGTTCCTTCCAGCGTGGACTCTTTGATTGCACTCGCCATCCGCATAGAACGACGGGTAGATCTTCGTCACCGAGCTCGTGGAAGAGAGCTCGCGTTAACGGTGTTTCCCCTCTCCGCATCTCAACCATCTCCTCCCACCGGCTCAGAGACTGAGCCCATGCAGCTGGGAGGTATTCGCATCTCGACTAAGGAGAGGGAACGGAGAATCACCAACCGCCTTTGCCTCTATTGCGGTTCTGCTGGACATTTTGTCATGTCATGTCCAGTAAAAGCCAGAGCTCACCAGTAAGCGGAGGGCTACTGGTGAGCGCTACTACTCAGGTCTCTCCATCAAGATCCTGTACTACCTTGTCGGTCCATCTACGCTGGACCGGTTCGGCTGCTTCCTGCAGTGCCTTGATAGACTCTGGGGCTGAGGGTTGTTTTATGGACGAAGCATGGGCTCGGAAACATGACATTCCTCTCAGACAGTTAGGGAAGCCCACGCCCATGTTCGCCTTAGATGGTAGTCTTCTCCCCAGTATCAGATGTGAGACACTACCTTTAACCCTCACAGTATCTGGTAACCACAGTGAGACCATTTCCTTTTTGATTTTTCGTTCACCTTTTACACCTGTTGTTTTGGGTCATCCCTGGCTAGTATGTCATAATCCTTCTATTAATTGGTCTAGTAATTCTATCCTATCCTGGAACGTTTCTTGTCATGTGAAGTGTTTAATGTCTGCTATCCCTCCTGTTTCTTCTGTCCCCTCTACTCAGGAGGAACCTGGTGATTTGACAGGAGTGCCGGAGGAATATCATGATCTGCGCACGGTCTTCAGTCGGTCCAGAGCCAACTCTCTTCCTCCTCACCGGTCGTATGATTGTTGTATTGATCTCCTTCCGGGGACCACTCCCCCTCGGGGTAGACTATACTCTCTGTCGGCTCCCGAACGTAAGGCTCTCGAGGATTATCTGTCTGTTTCTCTCGACGCCGGTACCGTGGTGCCTTCTTCCTCTCCCGCCGGAGCGGGGTTTTTTTTTGTTAAGAAGAAGGACGGTACTCTGCGCCCCTGCGTGGATTATCGAGGGCTGAATGACATAACGGTTAAGAATCGTTATCCGCTTCCCCTTATGTCGTCAGCCTTCGAGATTCTGCAGGGAGCCAGGTTCTTTACTAAGTTGGACCTTCGTAACGCTTACCATCTCGTGCGCATCAGAGAGGGGGACGAGTGGAAAACGGCGTTTAACACTCCGTTAGGGCATTTTGAATACCGGGTTCTGCCGTTCGGTCTCGCTAATGCTCCAGCTGTCTTTCAGGCATTAGTTAATGATGTACTGAGAGACATGCTGAACATCTTTGTTTTCGTTTACCTTGACGATATCCTGATTTTTTCACCGTCACTCGAGATTCATGTTCAGCACGTTCGACGTGTACTCCAGCGCCTTTTAGAGAATTGTCTCTACGTGAAGGCTGAGAAGTGCGCCTTTCATGTCTCCTCTGTCACATTTCTCGGTTCTGTGATTTCCGCTGAAGGCATTCAGATGGATCCCGCTAAGGTCCAGGCTGTCAGCGATTGGCCCGTTCCTAAGTCACGTGTCGAGTTGCAGCGCTTTCTCGGTTTCGCTAATTTCTATCGGCGTTTCATTC